>NW_010531220.1:109808-120234 GCF_000687285.1 Phaethon lepturus | reverse complement strand
CGAGGGCAGCGGGCTGCGCGCGCAGGCGGGGTAGCCCAAGGTGAAACCGTGCCTGTAAAGGGCTTAATCCGTGATCCCCTGGATGTTTTGGTCTCCAAGATGGGGGGCAGACAGGGGCGATTTAATTTTATTTGCCAGAAACACGTTTCAGCGAGGAATTTTGCTTGTCTGGGTATTTCTGAAGCGGCTCGATACAAGCACAGAAGGGGCAAGCTCTTTGCCAGCCCGGTGGAGATGCAGCGGCTGCAATGCTCAAACTTAGCCGGGCAGGAGCAAAACACACGCGACACTGTGGAAACACTCTGACATTGTGAGCCCTGTGGTATGGACGAGCAGGCAGGAATAAAGAAGGAAGGGACATGTCCTTGGGCACTGTCCTGGTTTCGGCTGGGATAGAGCTGGTTTTTCTTCCTGATAGCTGGTATAGTGCTGTGTTTTGGATTTGTTATGAGAATAATGTTGATAAAGCACAAATGTTTTTAGTTGTTGTTAAGTAGTTGTAGTGTTTATACTAACCGAGGGACTTTTCAGCTTCCCATGCTCTGCTTGCAGGGAGGTGCACAAGAAGCTGGGAGCGGGCACAGCCAGGACAGGTGACCCAGCCTGGCCAAAGGGATATTCCATACCATATAACGCCAGGCTCAGTACATCAACTGGACTTGGCCGGGGGGTGGGAATCACTGCTGGGGTACATTGCCCACCAGGTGGTGAGCAATTGCTGCATTGCATATCACTTGTTCTTGTACATTCCTTTATCAGCAATATTATTATTATTATTATTGTTATCATTGTTGTTTCCTCTTCTTTTGCTGTCCTATTTAGCTGGTTTTATCTCAACCCACAAGTGTTTTTCTCAATTCTCTCCCCTGTCCCACCCCGGGAGGGCGAGGTGAGCAAGTGACTGCGTGGTGCTTAGCTGCTGGCTGGGGTTAAACCATGGCAGGCACAAAGCAAATCAGGCTTGGGGGGACCCGACTCCCCATCCTGTGCTCTGGCCATTAGGTAATATCATCCGCCCTAGATGTGAGGTTGTCAGCCCTGCAAGCTAATGGAAAGTATTTCAAAGGCTGGTTGGCTTAGGAAATAGAGCATTAAAACCACATCAGATGGCCAATTTAGGACCAGCAGAGAGATGATGACATTTTAAATGGTTTCAGCCAGTGATGGAGAAAGCCTGGAGAGGCAAATGTGGCAGGCGGAGGGGGCTTGGGGGGAGACAGGGAAGGTGTTAAAATTTTTCTCTGCCCAGAGACAGCTCTGAAGGAGATGCATTTGAAATCAGCACTAACCACTCCTACTTCTGCCTACAGTGCCTTGCTGGGAATCAGCTCCTCCTGAACCTGTTGACTGGGTGGGCAAATTTGGACATTGCCTCGGTTCAGTCTATCGCACTCCCCACCTCACACGTGTGCACACACACGCACAGTCCCCCGTGCCCTGTCAGTGCTTGTTACGCTCCAATGAGACAAGCAGGCTCTCTGAAATGGCATCATTATCCTGGCATCGACTGCTCCCCTGAATAAGGCAGGCCATATAAATAAAACAGCCTCTCCACCATCAGCGTTTGGGAGTTGTCTCAACAGTCCAGCACACAAGGGAGAAACAGGATGTAGGTGGAGGCTGGGGAAAGAAAGGCTATGGGATACCTCTGCCAGAGATGATTTGCAGGGTAAAAGGCAGGTGGAGTGTGATGCAGGATGAGGGGATGGGGATGCAGACCATTATCAGACTCTTTGGAAGCTCACTGTAACGTGAAACACTGAGGCCAAACATGACAGCAGCGAGGTGAAGGCAATGAAAGGCCTTTACCCTGTGGAATCTGCATGGTGAAATAGCCTTCTTTTTTTCCCACTAGAAACAGCATTAAAATCCCACCAGCCAGAGGTACCAGGGACAGGCATAGCTGCTTGCCCAGACCCACTTCACGCCCAGGAAAGAGCAAAGTCGTGCGCATTACTGCATTTCAGCACGAGTGCCCGCAGCTCCAAACCATGTTCCCTCTCCCAGCACCAGCAAGACCCACCCAGCCCAGGCTGATGCAAACAGCCCTGGCAGAGTGCATCAGTCATGCCCCCCACGCCTGCTCCTGGATGAGGACGGACAGACAGAACGGTGGGTGGACTCAAAGGACAGGGAAAAGGGAGTTTAGGACCAGTGTATTTATCTACAAATGGGAGTTTTGACCTTCAGGTGGCAAGTGATTGACAAATAAAGATTTAACCAGCAACTAACTATGCTGTTCATAGCTTCTGCTCTCGTCTGAGAGACTGAAATAGTGTACATTTTTCTTAACGAGAAAACTGCAACTGATTCCTTTGACTTCTGATTTAAACCTCCATTCTCCAAAGCCACGGAAAGCTTAAAATAATACAGGTATTTTTTCTCCATACCATTGCTTGACATTTCCATGGCTGCCTCTGCCTCAGAGGACAGCCTATACATGCAAGCCATCCAGACCCAGCTGTGAGTGCATGAGGTCTCTTGAGATAAGGCAGTCTCCACGGGATATCAAACCCAATTGCTCACTCCCAAAAAAGTGAGGACGGGCTCTGCCTGGGCTTCCATCAAACTTCCCGGTGGCTGGTACTGACCCCGGCGGAGCCTTTCAGCAGCTCTCCCATGACTCACTGCCCTGCGCTGCCTCAGCCTCCTGCCCTGCCTCCCGCTGCTGCCGTTGCAGTGCCAGTGGCTTGTGGAGTTGGGGAAGGCAGGCACATCTGGCTGCGTCTGCGTAACATCTGTCCGGTGTCAGGTACGATTTACAGCGAAAGGATTCCACGCGAAGGACACGAGTGCAGCTGATTTTACATAACAAGGGGCACAGGCTCTGTTCTTTCTGTTATCACGAAGAACAAAAACAAAACAAGATAGGACAAACAATAGAAGCAACCATTGGCTAGGAAAACTAAATCTTAAAGGAACGATATCTCACTTTTCTTCATTTGCTCCTTTCACTGTCAGTCTTACCACTGAATCTGGGGAAGTGCACTGCAAGAAAGACAGCAAGTGTAGAAAAGAGACCAACCAAATTCCAAACTGTGCAGGCATCCCGCACAAGAAAATCTGCCCAGGCTACAGCCATTTTATACCACGGGGAACCAACCTGACCAGCAGGCTTAGAGAAACACCCAGAGCTCGAGACTGTTTTCATTAAGCAAAAGGGTTAGGAGAGTATCTAGATGAGGAAATATCCCTCAGGCTACAAGATAACAGAGATAAGAGATTAATTTGGTTTCTCCCTGCTGTCCACACTTTTTTAAAAGACACAAGGGCAGATACTGGGCTGGAATAAATAGGTGGTATTCAGCTGAAATCTATAGAGTGATACTGTTTGATCTGCTGAGATTCTGACCCCTCACCTCTAGGAAGATGAACTTCCTTGGTGTTTGATCCTGACCTGTGAAATATCCATTTCTGGTGGAAGACAAATTTCTACTGATCTGTCCTTGCTGTTTCTCTATCATATTCAGCAAAGTTGTTCTGAAAACAATGTACATGTGTGCTGAGGCTTCCAAGTGACAGCTCCTATATACGGTCAAAGGACAAATCTTTTCCATCACTCCCTCTCTTAATCATAAAAAAAAGGTACTTCCACTTTATTTCCCATTTCTCCTATTTATCTACCATGAATTTGTCATTTCAGAAAGACTCTGAGCTGACAGTTCCTGGGGACTGAGAATATATCTACCCTTAGAGTACGCAGGGAGCCAGAGCAATGGCAGGGCTGCTTTCGTACATGCATTGCTTGATCCTAATGAGACGGGACCATTCCTGAGAACAAGCAGCGAAGCTCACTTTCCACAGCCTGTGCAGTCCCCAGCCTCCCTCCTGAAAATGTGAGAAGAAACTCAAGCACTGCAGCACCGGGTTTTGCAGCACACAAAGATGTCCGTCAGGGAGCGGATAGAAGGGGGGACTCATCGCGCGGGGTCACCGAATTACCCCACAACGGGTATGTGGGGTCAGCTCCAACCTGGGGCAGTAATGGCACTTAGGTGAAAGGCGACTTGTCCAACTGCTTCAGCGAGCTCCAGAGTTTCCACGATAACTTTTTCTTGCATGTACCTAATACCATCTAGGACCTGATCTCCATTTGCTTTTCATCCTGTGCAGTCATTGCCTTTGACAGAAAGGGGGAAAGAGGTGCTGCCATTCAGACCTGGTGGCATTTTGCACTCCCTTTTGCCAGGGTGCTGCTGGCAGTACCAAGGCCGGACTGAGAGCACTAGGTCACTTGGAGGAAACACAGGTATACATTAGGATGAGGTGACCCATTTATGGAAAAAAGGGCAGGATAAATCTTCATTTTGCCCCATCTGCTATGTCCGTCACAGCAATATCTTGAAAGCCCAACCAAAGCCAAATTTTTCTCACACACACCCTGACTGACCTATTTTCACAAATGCCAGAGCTGGGAAAAATTACCTATCAAAACCACTTTTTTAAATGGGAAAGGGGGATAAGAACTTGGCAACAACATTTTCTCATGAGGGGGTGAACATTTTGTCAGAAAGGAAGAACCATAAGATCTGAAAACTGTAATGACATTGGACAGAAAATGAAGCTTCTGGCACAGTCATGCTCCCACACAGTCTGGTCTGTTGTGTGACACCTTCTGCCCTTTCTTTTACGGACAAGAGCCCCAGTTAAAATACATCTGTATTGTATCACCCTGAAAGAGTCTGACAAGGAACAGCGGAAGGGATATCATTGGAAATTCAGTCCATCCAAGTTTCATGAAGGAGAAAGAGGAATATAAAATCCCCATGCTCCTAATCACAAGAGGCAGCAAATAGAATTTCCATGTCAAAATATTCCATTTTAAACCCCAAATATTTGTTTTACAACTTTTCTCCCAAAATTATCTTTTTTGCTGAGAAAATGACACAGTCCTAAGTAGCTTGAGAATATACCTCTGCACCTTCTGGCCTCACTGGGAATAGAACAGACAAGGAAAAGTGTTTTAAGAACATACTCGTGTTAAAGCTGGAAATATCTATGAATCTCATAGGAAATCAGTCCATTCTCAGAATTCTTTTTGTAATCCAAATAGCTCTGATAAAAACAAATGCACTTCTGAATTGACTCTCCAAACCTTTAAGTAATAGAAAATAGCTAATAGAAAAATAGCTTTAAGTTTAGAATTGTTACAGTGACTGGATAAAATAAAAACTAAATGTTCAGTCCAAAATTGGATCAAGCTGCAAAGCTTTACTGAGTTAATAAATTCCTGCCAATTACTTTTTTAAAGTATTAGTTTTTATTGCTATGTCTTTCCATCCTTCCTTATTCATTAGGAACATATCACTTTACTCCAAAGTAAAACTAGTCTTCAAGGTATTTCTCCCATTTGAAAGGACTAAAAATCTGCTTACATGGGGCAGTAAAAGCATGGAAAATTACATGTGTCAGAACAGCTGACAATGGGTCATAATTATGTCTTGGCATCCACCTAACAGGTCACTGATGGAAGCCATGCCACTAGGAACAGGCAAATACTGAAAGGTTAAGCAATGTCCTTCAGATCTGTTTATCTGTCTTGGGGCACAGTCATACAAACATTGATAGGACAAGCAGTCACAGAACAGAAGTCAAGTGAGGCTCTTCACCATGATTTTTCACCCAGGATGATGTTTTTCAAGCTCTATCAATTTGCAGAGCTGTAAAAAATATTCCAGTTGAACTACTGTCCCCATACAGTGAATTTAATCCCACTGACACCAGCCTTACTTTTCGTAATCATTTTTGCACGTCCCTTTGAAATCTCCCGTGGACCCACATTGCTGTGGACCACAGCTTAAAACAACTGGCCGAGTAGATGTGCATGTCAACAGCCCCTTTGGTCTTCTGAAGGTGGCTGGTGTGTTGGGAGCCAACCATCAGGGCATCTCGGTATTTACCCAGAGCTCATTCCTGTTTCTGCCCGGGGAGTCAAGACCAGCAAGCAGGTGAGCACATCAATCTTCCTCTAGAGCTTTCAGGACTTTCTTGCTTGTGGAAAACCACTCAAATCTGCCAGAAAGGTCCCTCTTACCGCTGCCAGAAGCCAAACAAGGCTAAACTAGCTGGAGAGATTGAAATAAATCCTTTCATTACGTTCGCTGAAACAGCAGACTAACTTAACTTTTTTGACCCACCAAGAAACCACAAGCGATTTGGGGGTTATTCAACGTTTATCAAGTGTTGAAAGCATTCTTGCATTTGCAAGGGCAGCAAATTCACAGTGCTCGCAGGAGCAGAGCCATCGCCCGCAAGGAGACTCGGTCCGAAGGAGTGACTGGGCTTTCCTGGGTCTGTAGCGGTTCGGCCAAGATGGCACCCCATCACTTTCTTCCCTGTCACACCTCCCGGGGGAATCGATTCAAACAAACAAACAAACAATCACTCCTGTCAGGAACTGTGGGGGGGTCTGGAGGCTGCTCCTCCTTTGCCAGAGGAGCCGCTCGCTCTCCGCTGCTGTGCTCCCTCTCCCTTCTCCCGCTTTCTCTCCCTCCGTGGGTTGACGTTTCCATGGAAACGAGTTCTTTAGTGCCGCTGAAATTACATTGCATTTTAAGCATTAACCCTTCCTTGGGCTGAGGAAGGTCTCAGAACAATTAGTGTTCTTTTTTTTTTTTTTTTTGTTCCTCCTCCCCTTTAAACTTCCTTGTGATTTTTTTTCCTTGCAGCATTAGGAAAGCCTCGTTCTTCCCAAGAAGACCTCCCAGCTAGCATTTGTCTGACAAGGGCTGCAGGATGCATCACCAGTGGGGTCGTGTCAAATTTAGGATTTTTTTTCTTTTTTTTTTTCCTACATGAAACCATTAACGCATTTCTCTCCACACCACATGCAAACAGGGAAAATGCTGCAGTAGCAAAGAAAGTGAAGAGTGAGATAGAAGGAGAAGCAAGCAAGCCACGAGCTGGCACATGTGGAGAACGTGGCTTCAGTTAAACCAGAGCTGTATTCACAGCTCCCCTCTTAGCCCCGCACTCAGGAGCAGCTTCTTCATCGCAAAGTGCCACAACTGCAGACCTCACCTCTCCTCCCTGAGCCTGCCTCCTCTTCCTCTTCACAACCATGCCTGTAATTAGCCACCCTTGCC
Organism: Phaethon lepturus; assembly: GCF_000687285.1. Classification (NCBI taxonomy): domain Eukaryota; kingdom Metazoa; phylum Chordata; class Aves; order Phaethontiformes; family Phaethontidae; genus Phaethon; species Phaethon lepturus. The sequence goes on along the minus strand of NW_010531220.1, from coordinate 113,149 downwards.
TTCACTTGCAGTTAGCACTCCAAATGCTACTGTAACACTTGCTGCCATCAGCACCCTCCTCACCACCAGCACCCTTCCCCGTGCCGCTGCTTCTCCACCCAAACTGCCACCTCTGCCCACTTCCCCTTGGCTCTCTCCTGCCAGCCACCACCTCCATCAGCACTTCCAACGCAGCCCTTGCTGGGGCACTGCTGCCTTCAGCCAGCTCAACTGTATGACCGCTGTCACTTTCTGTGCTCCCACTGTGGGCCAACAAGGCTCTGAAAGCCAAGATGTCCCCATCTGGGTGCTCCCTGGACCCCAGGTCCCAACTCAAAAATTACTCTGCAAATCCTCAACCCCCAGCCTTTGCTTATCCCCACCCCGGCCACAGTCGTAACCCCTCTGTGCTCTTCTTCCACTGACATCATCCCTTTTTCAAACACTGGGAAAATATAAAAGGGAGATAAATATCAAGACTTTCCTTCCAGTCGTAAGCCTGGGTTCCTACACTCAGGCATGCCTCCTTTCTGCCCCAAAGTCGCATGACTTGACAGCTTGCAAACCCCTTTCATTAACTCTACCTGCATAGCTACAGGGTCCATATTCCCTTGCAACGTCTATTTTGGGTTTCCCAACACTTACTGAACGCTTCAAGCATATCTCACCATTCTCAACTCTTGCCCCAAAAGTCAGAGTGTGAAGCCTCCTGCTTTGAGCTGGGTGCATATGTAGTGCTGTGAGGATGGATCAGTGTGGGAGGAAGACGCTATTCTGAAATGAATGATAAATATGGATAATAAACTCAACCTAAGTCTTTTCTGCCTGTCTCTAGTGGGTTCCCAATATGGGAGATAGATAGAAATATCATGGGTACATTTTGAACACGGCTGGGAACACTGCCAAAGTCCTACTCAGAGTTCACACGTTTACATCATTTATATCACATCCGACTTGTGCCTTGTATTATTAACTTTGTAGAGTGTTTTGTGATGTAGTTTGTAGTCCAGGATCTATTAAATAAAGTTACATACCCTCTCTCTCTCCCCCTTTCGGTAAAAGAGAGAGTCATGTCTGGGGCTACACAAGGTCTTGCTAAGCACAAGGAGGTTATGCTTACAATATGGTTAGCACACTCCTGCATTCTCACACAGTGCTCCGGAAAACCTTTTGGGATCCATTCCTGGGGCCTGAAAGATGCAAAAAGAAGGGAAATATTTGCCTTCTGGTCAACAATTCAACTCATAGACCAGATTCGTAGTGACTGAAGATTTTTTTCTCTGCTGATGCACGTTCAGGAGCTTCTGTGAAACATACAGATGGGGTCCACCTTACAGGTGCCCACCATGACACTGTGACGACTCAGGCTTCTTCCTCAGCAGTGTCAGAAAAGGGGTCAAAGACAGAAGGAGACAAACAGCCCAGGGCATGGGACTGAAGAAATTATGTTCATCTGGAACAGAGTAAAGGCATATCGGCAAGGAAAGTGGTAGAACGTTGCTGACAGATCAGGCTGTTTGCTTTCTGCAGGACAGACCACAGCCTGTGGCAGCTGAAAACCCATCACCTTCCAGGAATTCATGCAAAAGAAGAGGAGCTACAGTGACCCAGCACTGTGACTTTATGGTTTTGTAAATCAGTAATTTTTCCAACAGCCTGAAAAGACTCCAGGTTATACCCCATCACCTACTCCGCATGCCCAATTTAGACTCTGTGACTATTACGGCATCTGGGCCAGGCGAGCAGCAAGTGACTCAGATGCCTGGTGCACACAGGCAATGGGGAGCGGTAGCCACAATGCATAGGTTAGGTGTCGGCAGCAGGTCGCCTGAATGTAGTTGTCTGTATAATAAAGAAACAAAACGTGCATCCTTAATGTTTCCTGAACAAGAAAAGAGAGAGAAAGAGCCAACTTCAGCCTCTGTTGTTGCATCTCCAGTGAAGTAAATGTGCCCTTTTACTCTAGAGCTGCATTTGATCTTGAATTACTCCTCTGCTTCTTCTCCGGGAAAAGGTCAGTTTAAAGAAGCCTCAGGCATGATGCTAACATGGCATCCAATAAAAGACTCTCAGGAGGTCTGAAATAAGTACAAGGTCCAAATTTGGGATATCTTGTCTGAATCCTTTCTCTTCTCCCTCCTGAACAGTCAGAGTGGGAAATCTCCCAAGAATAATTCTTTGCTCAGGAGACTTCCAGGACTCCTTGGACCTAGAAATACTGTGAATAAGGTTTTCCAACATGCATGTGAGGATCCCAGGCCACAGTGCCCACTGTGGGAAGCCTGAACACAGCACAGATGGAAACAGGAGTGAGAAAACATGCTGGGAGTGAGACCAGAACATTTCCATGGAGAGTGCAGCAGAGGGTCAATTCCCACATCTACTACCATACCACAGCTCCCTCCAGTTCAATCAGCCTTGCTACCTGGAGCAGCGAAGCTATCAGAGTACCCCAGTGCTTTCCAGAGATACCTAGGCAAGTTTGTTTAATTTGAGCAGAAACTTAACTGATTTCAGCTTCAATTGGTGCTTAAGCTAACAAACGTAACCCACAAACTCACACAAAAGTCCTGACAGAGTGTGGACATACCCTGAAAGCTTGGGGATTCACATGAGCACCAGGTGGGATAATGCAGGCTCTAGTTCTGGTCTCATTCAGTACCGTCGGCTGCATCATTTCTGCAGCTCTTGCTGTGCCCATATTGTGGCAGTGTATGAGTTGTCTGCACCCTTTTCTGTTGGCAGCAGTCACTATGATCGCTTCAGAAAAAGCAGCCTCCAGAGGAGGCACCTTTCAGAAATCTCTCACTCCTTTTTCTCCAACATGTCTTGGGTGCTTAAACGTCATTGATTCAGATTTCAGACTCCAAACAACATGGTCCCTTCAAAAAAACAGTCGTAACCTCCAGTGTCATGTAAACGCTTCTCAAAGCCATAACCCTGCTGGGGTACCCATCAGCTGGAGCTTCCCTCTGCAGCTTCTGACCACCCTCCATCCAGGATGACCTCCAACTCCAAGACAGAGACTTACCCAGGGACAAGGTTGCGAAGAGGCAGGTGTCTGCTACCCACACATTAAACTGAAAAGAAAACTTTTATTTTTAAAAAAAAAAAAACACAAGGCGGGGGGGGGATCTGAAATTCTTTGTGGATTATGACTTTTCCATGGCAACAGGCTTGAGAAACAGGAGGGCTGGGGAGGGGGGCGAGGAGAGGGAGAGGAAAGGAAGGCGAAGTGCCGGGGAGGGAGTGAGCAGCACTGGTACATTGCCATGGAAACCCTCTTGCATCGGCAGCCAACTGCCAAAGTCAGTCAGGATCCCAGATATGGGCTTGGAGGGGGGCCCGGAAGGGGCTGGGGG
>NW_010531220.1:68475-109777 GCF_000687285.1 Phaethon lepturus | reverse complement strand
TGGGAGGGTGGGAGCCATCACTTGGCCAGCCCCAAGGGTACCCCATCCCTGTGAACCCGAGCCCCGCTCCTCTCCCCCTTCCCCACCAGCCATGACACTCCTGGTGCCCTCGCCTCTGTCAGACAGAGCCAAATTTGGCCCAGCTGAAGAGTGGGAGGAAATACGGATCAGCAAACGAAACAACCGGGGCGGGCGGGAAGGAGCGAGGCAGAGAGGGATAATTTTTCTGATAGTCGTTGGTTTGCTTTCCACCTTTCTGGATCGATTTGGACCACGCAGATGTATTTGTTTTCACACCCCAGATGGCTGTAGAAAGAGGATGCCACTCCTAATCACTGAAATCGAGATGGAAATGTTACTTTCCTGCAAACTTAGCTACTGAGGCAAGAAAAAGGGCTGTGTCTGACTAAAAGTTGCCGGGTCCACATTTGCATAGGACCACGTCCCTTTCGACTTTCTCTATCCCACTCAGTACAGCAAATGTCCCAACCTATCTCTAAGACATGACAGACGCCACCATGTTGTGGCCAAGTGAAAAATTAGAGGAGATTCTGTTAATGGAAATGAAGCACACTGTGAAAATGAGTTAATACTGCCTTCTAACCCTCTCTGCAATGCTCAGTGAAATGAACGATCAGCCATTCACACCCCTTTTTACACTGTATTTCATCAGAAGCCTTTTGCTGCCATAAGAAGTACTCAAAGACAGATTTTGGAGAAAGAGCTTAAAAAGGGATGGCAACTTCTGTGAACCCTTTCTAGTATTTATAGTTGTACCCCTAGGATGGTAAGGGATGGATGAGTCGTTTCAGGCTGCAGACGGCTGCAGACGGCAGGAAGGAATTGACTCCTACTCCAACCACACAACTGGCTAAGCAAATTGTGGAGGAAGATTCCCTTCTCCTGAAGCATCTGTTATCACCCATCTGATTGCACAATGAATCAGTAGTATGAGGACAGGCTGCTGTGAGGGTGGGGGAAGAGGGAGAGAAAGACTGCAAATCAGACAGTTATAAAGCAAGGAGTTGCCAGTTTCCACTTTGTCACAGGAAAGGATATGGACCAAACAGAAAGGGCCTGGTTTGTACACTTTTAAGCTATGTGTTTGGATTATGACTGTTAGTAAAGCTCCAGTGAAGTAGCTTAACTTCTAATGCAACAGTAGCTTGGTTTTCCCACATATCTTTCAGAGCAGGGGATCCCAAAATGCTCTGCAGTCTGACCATTCATCTCTCTAAATCACCTGCACTAATGAAATAAAGCTGCCAGTCTTCACTGACAATGCTACAGCAGAAGCAAAATCCTTACCCTCTGTGCTGCCAGCCACAGCTCTGCTGGACCACCAAGTGATTCATCTGCACTGCTCTGCTTATTACTGCAATTGGAGCACAAGCCCAGCCCACCAGACCACTTCAAAGATATTCTCACCGCTGGTCATGTTACCTGGGATAAAGGGAATGAGTACGGACGGGGGCAGAATTTTTCCGAACTTTCTCGATGAGGGAAGAGCAGCTGACTGACCCTTCTGAGCTCCGTAACTTTCTAGGTGTCTGGTACAAAGCTACCACAATGATGCCTTCATAAGGTCAGCATCAGCGTGAAAATTGTCAATATTGTCTCAGGCTCTTACCTAAACTGTTGATGGGACCTGAAACCAGTCTGCATTTTGGAGGAAGAGAAAAGAAGTTATAACAATGACCTGTTATGGACTTAAGAAGTAAACTGGTCAATGTGGAAAAAAGCATGGGATTAGTATTTTTCACATGGGCTTTGCTTGGACAACCACCAATAAATCAAGTCCAGCTCAGTGCTGATTCCCAAATCTATATTGAGAAGATCCTGGTAACCCTCTTCAGCTGGGACCAGCTTCAAAAAGGTGAGCTTACAAGGGATGTTTCTATTCAGGCTGAGCCCATTTAAAAGCATAAAGTAAGGTAATGGGTGCCATTCTGTAGACCAACATGAGGTATGATATTGGGGCAAGGTACTAGGCCCAGATGAGTTCAAGTTTGGGTCACAGCTAGCTGTGAGGTGTGGTCTGGTTTGGAGTATGGTATCATGGACCCATGGGCAGGAGAAAGCTGAGAGGGCTCCCTCTCTGCCTTAATTCTGACCCACTAGTTGAGACAACACTGTGATCCCTACCCAAAGGACACAAGTTCCCTTCTCCAGCAAAGCTGCATCTTCAACTTCATCCAAGGTGAGGGCAGTACTCAAAGGGCACTGCTCTCCTGAGAGGACAGTTCTCAGCCCAGAACCCTTCACTGTGCATACAACAACTAACCACGCACGAATGAAAGGAGCCAATCCCAAATATTTTCCTCCTGACCTCACCATTGCAATTACTCTTAGCACACTGCAATACAGGATGCATGAGTCAAAAGGGGAAAGAACAATGTCTTGTGGCCCAAAGTCTGGTTGCAGAGACCACCTACTTCTGCGCTCAGCGGGGGTCTCACAGCCAGCTCACCCCCAGTTATTTACTAGTCAGAGACAGTGCCAAACAGGAGCCTGCCCCTGGAAGCTGGACTCCTGTGGGCTACTTTGTGCCTGGCACTTAACTTTTCTTATCCCTGTATCTCCCGCAGCTGTATCTGCCTTCACAGAAATAGATAGGCTATTAAATATGGACTTGTATCACTTACGAGAGCTTTGCTGGCCCATTTGTGAAATTGCTGTCTGTCTGTTGAAGGCATGTGCAAGAGACGTTCTCTTCCCCTACCCCCTCCTCACCCTCCATTGACGGATTGGGTCTGTCAGCTTGTCAGCTCTCATTGGGCACTGTTTGACATCAGTCCACATCGGGGCAGTGAAAATCTGTTTGCAGTCAGCTCTTCCAATAGCTCCTATGGAAGAGAGGAGGCTGACCCACTCCAAAATACGCTGCCTCAGCTGGCTACAAAACGGCCACGGATGATAGTGGTGTTAGAAAACAGCTTGAGCCAGAGTGGCAACGCTACAGGTTTCTTTAGGGTCTGCTGGGCAGGGCAGGGGGGAGGCTGAGAGCTGCGTTGGGGACCTCATGGCTCCTGGATCCCGGGCACAGACATTGCCACCAAGGCCAGTAGCCAGCGACTGAAGAAGAGGAAGTTTGCGTGGCGGAGGTTGTGCAGGGACGTAGCTTGGTGGCATGTGCCCTGGAATAATGTTCTGAGCATCCCTGGCCCCTCAAGTTGTAAATGTCATCTGTCAATCCCAGGCTCAGTCCTTCTGGAGCAGTTCTGACAGGGGTAGCTGAGAAGGGCCATCAGAGGCTAGCTAGGCCTGCAGTGCCTCCAGAGGGTCAATTGCCATGGTACATCAAATAGCCAGTCACTCAAAATAGGGTTTCTTGACCCTACTTCTTAATGTCTAAAAAAATTACACTGTTTGATATCATCGAGAATCCTTCTCAAAGTCTTTATAGAAAGCCAGAATCAAGGCTATTGTGGCTATCACAGTGTCTTGGAAGGAAAATATTAAATGGTTAGGAACATTGAGGTTGCCATCATGACCCTCTCCTCTCCGATTCATTTTATTCTGACATGGGAAAAAACATGTGAGCATAGCTGGGTTTCTAGGAAGGAGCTGAGGTGCTATGATGGATGGTTCAGAGCTTAAGACAGAGTGCAGCCCACAGAGATTCTTAAAGGGAACCATTTTGATAGGGAAAAAGGGAACTATGCTGAAAAATTCATGTATGGGTCCAGTTTCAGCCTTGCAGTTCCACTTCCAGCTGCAAGCCTTTATTTAGCAAACACTCACTCCAAAAACATAAAGACTTTGACCCCATTTGGCATTTCAGCCCTTGATTGGCAAAACACTTATACAGATGAGCTCTTCAAATTGTAATTTTGTGCTTTCCTGCAAAGTAAGATATGTTTAGGCTGTGAAAGGAGAAACACTCAATTGGATTTCTGTGCCTAGACAACAAGATTCCAGATACTGTCCAATCCCACCATGCCATGCACTGTGAGACAAGCAAATAAAAACACACCTCAGGATGAAAATATCACTACAGCAAACCAGATTTTTAGAGTTATAAAGAAATTCAGGTTAGAAGGGACCTCTGGAAGCAATCTGGTACAGCCCTCCACTCAAAGGAGGGTCAGCTTAGGTAATTTTTTCACATCCATTTTCCAATGAAATAACCAAACACCAAACTATCATCATTAACTTACTTGTCATCTATTGTTTCATGTCACAGTCACCCGTTCTTACACACTTACACAACACAAACACATGGAGTTTTTTAGCTCCACCTTCAAATCCACACTTGTGAATAGAAGCCACTGGTCTTTCCAGCTACTCTAATAAATAATGTAATAAAAAACAACTAAACAAACAAAACCACTAAATCACCCTGCAGTCAGGTTTGATGGGAAGGGAGCAGGAAGGAGGCTTAGTGAAGGGGAAAAAAATGTCACTGTAGAAAGGGGTGGATGGAGAGGTGGAATGTTGGGGCAAGGGGAACCTTTGGATCTGTTTTAGCAGTAGTGAGAAACATGAAAAAACCTACAAGCAAGGTTTAGTTTTTCTGACTTTCCCAGCCCAACACCTCAGAGCCAATGCGTGTGGACAGTTGAGCTAAGTAGCCATGTTTCAGATACTGAAGGGAGCCTCCTTGCTTTCAGAGTCTCCTTCCTCAGAGCCTCAGTGGGTTCCAGCTGCCTGTTGGGGTCCCTGACCACAGTATCTGCTCTCCCACCACTTCAGTCAGGAGCTACCCTAGGTGTAGGCAGAGGGACCCACGGCAGAAACGGCCCAGCTGAACAGCTGTAAGGGTGAAAGCAAGCTGATGATGACACTGGAGAGGCAGCTGCAGTTCCCTTCCTTGTACCAGGACACACAGTAGAAAACAAAAAGAGATGAAAGTCCCAGGGTGAGCGGTAAGCATATGGCCAGGCTGAGTCACTTAAAAATGAGCCTGTTCACCTCACAGCCCTGCCCTGTGAATGAGTTTCATCATTATCTATGACAACGGTGACAGAGGATTCCCACCCTGGAACAGAGCTATGAGAGCATCTGCAACTCCCTCCCATCACTGCCCAAATGAATTTCTTCCTGTCTCTGCAGAATTGATGCATGAGCCTTTATTGCTCCTACCAAGCCCTGTGTAATAGCTGGGGCTAGTCCTATTCAGAAAGCTGGCTAATCCATTCTGGTATCTTTTTAAGCTATTTGCCATAATATTCCCTTAAAGCAGCTATTTCCATACTTTAATTAGACACTGTATTTTTAAGTCTTCTCTTTTTAGCCTTTTACCTTTCACGCATTTTCCATTTGCTGTGTCTTAACCTCAGGAAATACTATTTGTTCTTGGAATACTGAAGAAGATATGGGAGGGTCAAGTAAGGAAGTCTCAGGAAATTAGTACTGAGGTGGAAGAAATATAAGCAAACTCAAAGATAAAGGTGGAGGCAGCTGAAGGACTGGGAGATGCATGTGAAAGAATCAATGCTTCGAGAGGACCCTGCAAAAGGCATCATCATGGGGTGGGGGTGAAAATAAGTGAGACAAAGGACGCATCTCTTGGTGCATGCTCTAATCAGTCCCGCTTTACAGGGAGACATTTTCCCACTGCACCCATGGCAGTCCTGGGCTAGGCTTGGCAGAGGTGTATCCTTGCCAACAGCCCTCTTACCCATGAATTTTTGTGTTCTTCTAGAATCATCAGTGTAGCAGCTGACTACCTGAAGGAATTTACTATAAACCACAAACCATGGAGAGTTTGCTTTTTACTCCTACCTCTCAGTCATTGATGATGATGTTAAATACAAGGAGCTGGGGTGGGGTGGGAGAGGGCTGTGAGCTCCCATGCACAAGGCAGGGTATCCCAGCTCTGACTGGCTCTTCAGGGGTGTACAGCTACCTGAAGAGCCAGCTTGCTATTTCAGACAAGAGCTTCAGGCAACAGTAAGCCCTGCAGCGAAGGGCTCAGCACTCACTTGGGACTAAAAACAGAGCACTTCTTATTAAGGAGGCTGATGTAAAGCCCAGAGCAGGGGGGCGGGGAGGATGATGTGCGAAGGGAGGACATGTGATGATATTCATTCAGTAAAAGAAAACCAACGGCTAAAGAACAAGCAAGGTTAATATCAGCTGCTTTTCCTGCCCTAGAGTCTCGTGGTGCTTGGAAGCCCAATTGTCTGGGGTGTTTTATTCACACACACACACACCCCCGGAAACACGCACCACACACCCCATCAGTCTCAGCCTCCCATAGCTGGAAAGAGGCACAGATATCCAAACCATAAACTAAAGAGAAGAGCTCTGCAGGGAGAAGTGCTTTACTCAGATCAGGACTGATCCTAGCCCAGAAATCATCACCCGCTACAGCTCCAGGGCTGGGGGCAGCTTTCCTGATGCCAACCATCTCCAGCCCCCAAGTAAGCACACAGCCACCCGCTGCAAATTGAGAGGAGCCACAGCTCCCATGGGAAGCACATGCAGGGTGGGAACACTCACATCTTCCTGTACTTACCTGTCTTCATTACTCCCCCTCTACCCTTCCGGCTTTCCCACTCTGTCTCGGTGCTAGAGGCTCTCCCACTACAACCACCGCTGTCGTTCAAGAGACTGCAGGCGGCACAGCCTCCAGCTCCCATGGTCCAGCACAGCAACCTCACCCACGGCAAGGGCCAAAAGGAGAACTCTCTCCAGGTCAGGACAGCTGCAAATCCCGAGCCTCCACCCTGTGTAGCTCTAGGTCTGGTCACTGCTGGTCCTTTGGCTCCAGCATGCTTGCTGAGAGCTATCCTTACTGCTTTCTGCCTGGTTTATGCCCCGGTTTCCAGATGCTTCTCATCATAAATTGGCCCTGCTCTGCCTTCCCCTCTGCCTTCCCCTCTCCCCAAGGCACAGTGTTGCCTCTTGGCACGGTGGCACATGGCAGAATCCAGAATCACTGCTAACCACATCTGAAAGGAAGAATCAATGGAGGAAAGACGAAAGTTCATTTTAGCTTCAAGTGACAGCCAGGGAGAGCTAACGAAGACAAAGCAGCAAAGGTGGCAAAGTAAGACAGATGGACAGACAAGGAAGATGGCACAAATTCATATTTTCTATTACACAGATGTAAATGGATTTGTTGCCCTGGACCAATTTACAATAGCTGGAAACTGGTCGACAAATCCCCGAAGGGAATTAGGATGCTGTAGTGTCTTAGAGAGCTGAAAAGGTGGATTCAATGCTGAGCTATTGCTCACTGGGAGTCCTAGATTCACAGCCAAATCAAAATACTGGTCTCAGTATTTTCTTCACACCATGACCAGAAGGACAGAAGAAATCTCCTCCACAGACCACTTTCCTCCTGCCACCTGACTCAGCCACATGCATAACAAACTAATAGTTCAGTCATGCATGTTCGCCACACTCTCACTGCAGCCCACACGCTCACCCACCTGCTGCCAGAATAGGCACCCCCTCCCATTGCCAGAGTCGGTCAGGCATGTTTCTTCTCCCACTCACGCAGTCCCACTCAGCTCCATCCACACCCCGACTCTGTCTGCCTCTAACAGTTACCTCCAGCTCTGGGAAGGAGCGCTGCAGGTTTGCATCCCAGCCTTCCCTCTAACTGCTCATCCCTTGCATCACAGAACGCGCCCTGAGCTGGAATGAAATGTTGCCCTTTGCGTATCCGTACTTACTTACACTTACTGCCCGTGCTGGTTGCCTAAGGGATGGGAAGGAGGCAGGAGGGTATTAACAAGTTCTTTAACAAGATACCTCTTAGAAATAGAATAGCTGCTGCTATCTGCATCACTATCTTTCGCTTGAGTGAAAATCAGGCAACAGACCCGCTCAGGATTCTAGTCCTGGCTATTTTTCTATGTCCACATGGTGCTATTTGGAACACCAGGAATTTGGGCTCAGCTGCTGGCCCACTATTTCTAAAAGCTAGTCCTCCCACACTAGGTTCAAGTTTTACAAGGTGTGTGACAGGAAATGTCTTCAGGCACTCCTGAGAGCTCAAGAGAAGGTGATGCTCTTGTGGAGACAGAGCCTTTTACAGTTCATGTCCATTCTTCCACATCGTTATTCACAGGCCTTTGGATGCACATGTCCTCTGCTCTCTCCACTGCCTTCCTCAAGACAGTCACCAAGATCTTCCTTTCCCCTTCAAAGACCCCCACTAGTTAAACCCAGTAGTTAAAGCACAGGGACCTCAAGTCATAAATGCCTGACTGCTCAGATAAGGATGTCAACCAACGTCTCCCTGGGAAGGCCCCCTAAATGTGAAGTTGTCATATATACTGATATAGAAGAACTTCTCTAAATCCCTTCTTCTGAAGTAATTTTATATCATGGAAAATATTTAGATCTTCTTCGAAGCCTGAGTCTGTGGTATCCGAGCAGAGTACCCTCACAGTGGGGTACAGTGCCAGCCCCAGTCTGGCTAAGGACAGATGTAACTGTACTGATAATGAAATACGTGTGCCACCGGTACAGCAATTGCTCCTTGAGGTCACAGAAGTACCAAGTAGGATTTCTTTCCTAATGTAAGTATTTTGTGTGCATAAATAATACCGGTCAGTAAGACCAAATGAATCTTTTCTCCCCCAAGCTCTTCCATCATTCTCCACTGGTACATAGCCCAGGCTACTTGGGAATGTGAGAGGAAAAAAAAAAAAAAAACAAAAAAACCAACAAATGGCTCCAACTTCTTTTCTCTTGATGCTGGTTCATGAGTGTTATGCTGAGGAACCAGAACTACATCCTTTTACTTATGCCAGCTCACTGAGTTTCCCTCTCCACTGCTAAAGCCATAGAGCCAGACTCTCTCTCAGCTATGCAGGTAAACCACAGTCTCTCCGTCTAGTTTTCCTTTGCTGCCCGGTTCTTCTGAGGTACTCAGTCTTCCTCATTTTGGACTCTGGTATTTATCATGGCTTAACGTGCTTTGGTGAAGGCAATATCAGACTTATACCATGCTAATTAAGGGTAGAGCCTGAGTCTGCCTCCACTAAGACAGGTTTGCTGTAGAAGTACACAGGGAATTGTACTTCACAGGGCAAACAGATTCTGTGTCCCTAAAGGATCCCACCTGAGACGGAAACTGTGCTTCAAATTCATCTGATTGCTATAGTTAAATGTTCATACCACTCCATTACACACATCTTAATTAATCCGCTGATTGTTCCCAGATTAGGATACCCTCTCCTAGAAAACATTAGTTTATTAACCCCAGTCACTCCTTCTAAAGTAGTCCCAGAACAGAACATTGCCTACCCAATAAATGCCAGGGTATTCAGAATGTTCTGATTTACCAAGAGGCATTGCAAAATCTCTCAGAAGTATTTGAGTGGAGGAATAACACACAGGCTCTTTCAGAAGCATCATTAAAACCAGACAAACCTTTCAATCCATTTAGCGAAGTGCCTGAAGGTTGCCTTTTCAGAGAGGGGAAACAGAAGTAAATACAGCACACTGAAATTGAATACACGCAGTGCCACAGGCACCGGCCCTCTTACACATCATTTGAGATGCTGATGTTTTTTCCTGTTTCCTCTTTTTCTTCAGTCTATACTCAGTACATTTCAGGCTCATGTAAGAAGGCATCATAATAGCCCTGGAGATTTTTATTTATCCCTGAGAAAGGCATAAAGTGGGCAGCAGCCAGGGAAGTTCCCTCCACTGTCTGCTGAATGCCAGCCAGGAAGGATCACTTACCTGCCAGGAGAAGGCAGCGCGTAATTCAGCCCCACTCAAGCTCCTGCCACTTCTGCTGTGGACAACTCACAGGAACTATCTGAGAACTATCTCAGAAGGGGATTGGCTCAGGAGAGAGATAATATCAGCTCTGAATTGGACTGAGACACCTTGTTCATCTCACAAGTCCCACCACGTTGCCATTAGTGGGCATAAATATTTAGTCAAGGCTAGAGGTGGGGTTCAAGGCTATGCCACCCTTTCCAAAATTCCCTCCCAGAGCAGAGAATGCCTGTCCTGGAGTCCACAGAAGTGATGCTTTCCACTGGGCTTTCTCCAAGGAGAGGCCAAGGGAGGATGCCTCAAGTGTCAGAAGATGCTTGGCTGTTGAAACAAATGGCCAGATCTCTCTCAGCATCCTGATCCCAAACTTGTCGCCTCTTCCAGCCTGCCACACCCCATAGCACACCATAGCCAGAGCTCTCAGCTGGAGCCCGTGCCACGGGGCTCCTGGAAACTTTGTACAACAAGTGAGGAAAAACAGTAGCTCTGGCATTGTTTTCTTCTCACCAAGGCTTCCCATGTTTGGGGACGATTCACGAGCTGGACGGGTTAGTGCGCTTTGGTGAAGGCAAGACTGGAAATTACAGCCCCATAGCTGAATACCCATGGCTGAAGCAAGGAGGGAGGGACAGAAGCAGGAGAAAGAGAAAAACAGCCTGTGGAGGATTGGATTTTTTCCACTCTTTTGCTTGTTTGTTCTAACTGCTTGGCTGGTTTTAGTTCCACGCTGGGGACTGGCACTGATTTTCTTTCATTGTGTGACATGCATTTTTAAATGAGTATTAAAGGTGTTGAAAGCCTGGGGTAGGCACTTTTTTTTTTTTTTTAAAGAAACCTTGTTTTTAATTCAAACTGAAAAAACCCAAATTGTTACTCTGCTTGCTGACTGAGCTCCAGGTTTAAGCCCTTATGAGGACATGTTCAGCCAGTGAGCAGATCTTCCCTGAACTCCTAAAAATGCTCCAGGAAGCCCATGGGCAGAGGTGAGGTCTGCATTGCTGGGGCTGGTATCATTGTCTCTTCAGCCTGCGCTCTGCTTCCTATCATAAAGCCTTCCTTACAGATTTCTCTGTCAAATGTTATCTTTCAGATTGACATTTTCCATATCAGATGCTTATGCCAGGTTTGATATTTGAGGAAAACGGTGGTCCATTCATTTCCAGACACAGGCTAGAGGAAAGAAGCTATTTTACCAAAGTTAAGAAAAAAATAGTGACCTTTTCAAAAAGCTCCAGCAAGTTCTCTGCTTTCAAGGGACTTGAATTTTGATGAGAGGTGAAAGAAAAGGTTCCTTTCATGTCACATGCTGATTTTTGCCAGTCAGTTTGTGAAAACCTAGACTGGCCATAAGTCTTTGGAAAAACTGCAGTTTACACTTGTTCAGCAGACAATTATTAGAGCTTTAAAAAAACTCAGAACTTTCTAAAATCCTCTCCTCACTGAGCCTTCTGTAATCTAAGGGACTTTCTCTACACACGAACTCAAGGAAGGCCTATGTCTGCATTGTGGAAGCAAGAGAAGGAGGACTGTACCTCCTGGGTTTGCATCTCCCCGATCCTGCCCACTCCCTGCACACAGGGATTGCTGGAAAAGGAGGCTGGCTAATTCCAACGCAGTAGGAAAGAGCCAGGAAGGTGATCAGGATACACTGACTGGGACACTGGAACAAGCATGGGGCTGAAATGCTACATGGGAGAAGAAAACTGGGAGGTGTGACACCTAGACCATTTGGGCAAAGAGACTGGGACTTGTTTGGGCTGAGGGGAAGGGAAGACAGATGGGACAAGGAGCCAGAATGTGGGGTAAGTGGAAATAGATGAAAACAAAAGGCACAAGTCCAGAAGCGGAAGATGGATTTTTCTAGATTCTAGGTGTCTCAGATGGGCCATGAAAAATTAGTAGACATTTTCGACCTTAATCTTGTTGCACCTTAGCTCTCTGCCTATACAATGGATTTACATTAAAAATCAGCAGCTTGTGTGCTCTCATCTCACAGGAGTAGGGTGAAAAAGCATGAACTTCATGACGTACTGAGATACTGCCCTAACATGTGCCACAGATAACACCTCGAGACGAAAAATCCTCTCTTCTCAGCAGCCTGTGAAAGCAGGCACAATGCAAAGCTTAAGGCTACACATTAAATAAGGCGAAGAAAACAAAATACTGAATCACTGCTCAGTTGGGAAATGTCACTCATTCTGCATACAGAATCAGGCGGGGGTCTTGTCGTGAAAGATGGTATGCAGTGTTGAAACCACTGCTCTATAATGCATAGACACAAGAGTGCCAAATTAAGATTGCAGACTTAATTCTGGCATTTGCTTCTGTTTGAAGTGCTTGCCTTTGCAACCTAAATAATATTCGTCTGACACAGCTGTGCGTACGTAATATATGAAAGGCTCTTGGCTCGGGGGCCTTGGACTTCACAGAACATTGCGGCCAGGCCCCATGAGTTTTCCTCCCCAGTTGTTTTGCTTCCAGCTCACACCAGTTTTGCAGCACTGTATTAGAGCCTGTCTTTTCCCGTCTCCTCCTTTACCGCACGCCCTTCCTCAGACCTGCTTTCTCACCTCCAGGCACCCACCCAGCCAGCTCCCCTGCACTGACTTTCATTGCCGCATTGTTAATTATTTGCTTGGGCAATCATGATCGTAGGACTCAAAGCACAGACAGAGGTCTCGCTACGTTAGATATAAAGCAGCAAATACAGTAGTTAGAGGTTTCCCAATTTCAGGGCAGAATTGCAATAGTGTTGGCTTTCTGCATCCTGCCCGGACCTGGTCCATGCTGCAGAGGTACTTGCCTCCATCACTTGCTCCTTTGCAACCTTCCACCCAGTAACTGTAGCAGTGGGAGGCAGAAAGAAAATCCTTGACTCATCACATCTGTCCTTAATTGCAGTTCTCATGCTCCTTCTAGGCCCAGATTCCCTCACATTTGCATGGCTGTATAGCTTCTGTGGTCTTATACTCTTTATCCATATCTCTTTACTTGAACAGAAGCTGAACCATCCCCTACTACTCACCGGAAGAAGACAAAAACTCTGGAATCTTCTGTTGGGGTAAAACCCCTTTCAGAGAACTTCTGGTATGGTTTTGTTCATCCTGCAAATTTTATCCAAAGCCTTATGTAAAGACCATGCAGGCAACATGTTTGCATCAAATGAAACAAAGGCACCATACTAGGGTGGGAGTAGGGGCTGATGTTTAAAAAAAAATTCTATGCAGAGGGAAAAATAATTTGGAAATTGCCAAAATGCAACTATTTTAAAAATAATTTTTTTAAAAGAGTTTAGGGCTTTTTTTAATTTTGAACTTTTTTTTTTTTCTACTAAGAATATGTTTCAGAAGTTGGAAATATCAAAACAATAGAAAAAGACCAACCCAGTCCAAAACATGGATAATCCTTTTCTCCTTGGCATCACGACACCAGTCAGTGCAAGATTCCTCCTTTTCTGACATCCCTTGTCCTTTCCTGTTGTAAATTACTGTCCTCCTCCTCTTTCTTATTCCCTCTCTCCCTTCCTCCCTCTCTCCTGGCTCTCTCCTCTGGCTTTCCCTAGTGAACAGTGAGCTGCAAGAAGCATTCCTGGGCTAGAAATTAACATATTAATGAAGAAAGAGCCTTGAAGAAGAGTTGAGAGATGGGGAGAAAACAGAGAGACGAGGCAGACAGAACAAAATAACAAAGAGAAGATATAATGAAGAAGGGACACAGAGCCAAAGCACAAAGGGAGAAAAAAAAGCCTTTCTCAGGAACTTGTGTTACTTCAAACACTTCCATGGGAAGAAAAGATGAAAGAGAGGAAAGAAAGGGGGTGGGGAAAATGGGGTGGTTCTTCTGTTTTAAACCAAAATTTAATATTTCTATAGAAAAGAATCACCTGTTGAGGGAAGGATGAGAAAGATGGAGGATGGGAGCAAGGGAAGGACACGGAGACACACAAAAGGGACATGACAGGTAACAAGAGCAATGGGTTCATCCCTGGCTGTTTGCAAATGACCATGAGCATGGATACACCAGTGCAATCTTAGCGCTTTGCCTATGGGTTGTTGCCTACCCTGCAACTCTCTTATTCTCTCCTTCCACAATGTACTTCTGCAAGCCTGCCCCAAAATTATGATGAAAAAGGAGAAAATGTCAATTAGCAAAGATTACTGTTGATCTGGCAAGCTCACAAGACTCCCACTCCCAACCCCTCTCAGCACTCTCTCAGGCAAACAATGGTAAACCCATTAGGGTCAGTGAGTTGAGGAGGAAGTAAAAAATTACTAGTTCAAACATCTAAGTACTTGCCCAATCATCTGTTTCTCTACTTGACTACCCAACATTTACATCCTTGGTCAGATGCACTGCAGAAGAACATACTGTGAATACTGTGGAAGAATATATGCTAAATTTGCCAGAACACGCCCACCACTCCCATGCCTGCTAACAAGACAAGAGGGCAAAGAAAGGATTCCTGGCCTAAAGAAGGAACATAAAGAAACTTCATTTGTTGTGGTGAAATACAGAGCAGATACTGCAAAACCAAGAGACATAAGGACTTGACTAGGAAAACAAGCTTTTTGACATAGGTCTACATCAGCAAAGGTGTGAGCTGTTATCAGAGGGCCATTCCTGTAAAACAGACCTCCCTCAGTTTATCGCCATTTTTCACAGTCCCACCAACACGTGCCACTGCGGAAGAACTTGTTCCACAGCTTCCTGGTCATACACTACTACACTGACAGCACCCTCAACACTCCGAGTGCTGAGGGCTCGTGGTCTTCTGCAGCACGCTCCTGGAGGCGTAATGATGGGGTAGATAGCCACAGGCACAATAGCGTTTGTCTCCTTGACCAGTCCCACATCTCCTTTCTTCTACAATGGTGAGGGGAGTGGACCAAAGACTGTTTCTCACTCAGCCATCTTCAAACGAGACCCTTAGGTGCTACCACACAGCTTTCTTTTCTGAGGCGTAAAAAAATTTCCAGCATGAGCCTCTGTCACAAATGTGACAGATTTACATGGAACCAACAGGAGGCTGCAGCAATTCGCTGGCGTAGGAGTCCCCACTGCCCGTCTTCGGCAGAACGGCTACAGCCAAGGTCACCGCATCCATGCAACCCTCTGGCTCTCAGCGCTGCTGTTCCCAGCAGTGGCAACTGAAAAGGTAAGCTACGAGCTACATGGAGGAATAAAGATCAGTGCCACTCACGGCCCTCCCACTTGGGGAGCCGGCTGTGCGCTGAGCTCGGCAGTAGCCTGCATGCCCTTCACAGCAAGTGCTGTAAAACCAAGCCCAGTGATGCTTTTTATTTCCCCAAGCGCTCCTCCTCCTGCAAAGCATCCCCACGCTCCTTCGCTGCCTTTCTGCCAGTGCCCTTCTCCGGGAACCTCCTTCCGTGCTGTCGACCGATGGCTACGACAGAGGTTTCAGAGCTGCCGCAGCTGAGCACCAAGAGGCAGGATCCCTTCTCTGGGCTTTGTGAGGATCCAGAAGTGGGTGGAAAAGAGGGAGGCAACCAGCAACAGTGCAAACCAGCCTGATCCCCAACGGAAGGTGGCAGATGGCTCTCACCTGAGCAGCTCTCCACTCACCTGTGGCTAACCCTACCCCTGAATGACTACCTCCGTACTGGCTCACACGGTACTTCCAGTGCCACCCACTGTTGGCAGGGCCATGCTCTTCTCATTTGGCTCCCCTACTCTGCCAAACTTTCCTGTTAAAGCAATTTCATGGGACTATAATAAACTATCCCAAATCAATTTCACAGCATTGCTAAGCTTGTGCCTTTATCAATTCAAACTTAAGCTTTCCATGAAAAAATTGCTGGGAGAAAAAAATACAAATCATAAACTAGGTAAACTTCTCACTCCAGCCAGTTGAACTGGGGCCTTTTCCAGAACTAGCATCTTTCCATAGCGACTAGAGAAACTGTGACTTGGCACCAACTCCAAGGTACTTGTTTCATCTGACCAGTAGTCTCACACTGGCAAAAAGCAAGACCGCCTCCTCCTCACAGCTACATTAAAACCAAAACATATCTGCAAGTAGAGCTCCTCCAGTATCTCATCTACACGCCTGCAAGGAAAGGGAAAGAAAAGGAAACTGAGACAAGGGCAGCAGAACATGCAGAAGCCTGAAAGATCAGTCCTGCTGCACCTCCGGGATCTGGGCAAGTCAAATGCTGAGAAGCCCAGCAACCCACGTTCCCCCCCAGAACAGTTATTTGACAGAAATACATACTAGACATACTGAAGAGCAGTTGCTAGATGTTAGGATTTATTCAGAGGCTGTAAGCACCTGTACCTCGCACCTCAAAGTTTTCACAGTCCCTTGGTGATGCTGGAGAGCATTTCATCATGGCTTAAGTACCAGCTCTTCTAAGCTCTCACCATGCCACACATCACCACTCAGATGCAGAAGGGCAGTGTCAGCATCTTTGAGAAGAGGGTGGAAAGCATTTCTTGCAGCAGTCTGTGTTTGAGGTATCTCATGTCACTCACAGGGCTTAATCTGCCAGTGACGCATTATTTTGAAGGGGAAGAAAGCAATGAAAAACATCTTTTTGGGGGGACCATCATTTATTTATGACATTAGCTATGTAGCTGCATCCTCCCAGAAATTCATTTCAGTCAACCCTTTTGCTCCCCATCCTGTCCTGGTTATCACTTGTCTATACCCAGCGGCAGGTACCCAGCAGCCTTGTTGGACGTCTCGCTCTGCCCAGGGCTGAGTTTCCAGGGGAAATAAGCAGATAACCAGCGTACAATCTAGGTATCTCTGCCCAAAACATTTCATGGTCTTGTGACGAAGGAGGTCTCTGAAAGCAGTTATCATCTGCTGGTGAAGTCTGCACACTGGAAAAGCTGCCAACCTCCTTCCTGAAACCACTTCTGGAACTGCTGGCTGGCTGTTCACACAGGCACACAAGAGGCATGTGTGGCACTGCTGCTAATCTCTTGCACTTATTAAACAGCCCCAATGTCTTGGCGAAAATCCACCTCTAGCAATTTCACTCTGCCAGCTGAAACTCCTCGTGCAGCTCCAGTGAGGTGTGGTATTCATCTCCGCTTCATACTATGTGCTGTTAAACAGTTGCTCTATTTCACCCCAGAGATGGCTGAATTTTAGCGGTGAATTAAGCCATCCCTTTCTACTTTGTAAAGTGCTTTGGAATTGCAGATAAAATATACTACAGCCTGTCATAAATAAATGTAAGATGCTGACACTGCTACTGGAGGTAGCCATCTTGCTGAAAAATGATTTCATTTGTGACACTAATAATACCGGAAAGAACGCTGGGCAAGACACAGAAAACTCATTTCCATCTTGTTTTAATACAGCTTCAAAAACCGGGAAAAAAGTCAACGTCGAGTCAGCATTTGTGCATTTTTAACCACTGTCAGGCCACAGAAATTCATGGGTTTTCAGTCCAGTATGGCAGCCCTCTTCCACCCTGGCCACACCATCAGTGGGTGAACTCTTATCTGATCACCTGCCATCTCGCCAGATCCTTAACAAAGGCCAACCCTAAGTTCACAAAACCAGTTTTTCAAGCATTTCTCGTGGTGCATTACTGCAGATGGGAGCTCTAATCACCTTAACAATCTTTACCCAATCAAGACAGGGGTGTAGACCTGTTCAGTGTGATACAAGCTCAGAAATCTCTCCACAGAGCTGGAAAAGAGCTTTCTTTGTAGGAAGACAGCTGACAGCATTCAGTCTGATTGATCATTTCAAGGGCACTATGGTTAGATTTTAATATTCATTTTATATCAAGGTCCTTGCAGGCTTGAGTAGGGACATTTTTATTACTTACACCAGGCGAGAATATGCTGTGGGAATGATAGAGCAGGTAGTGGACTGGACAAGCTGACAGGTCTCTGCCAGTTCTATTTTCTTTGTTACAATTTCACTCACATTTAAGCATTTTAAATACCACATTTCTAGATTATCTTTCTTACAAATACTTCAAGAAATATAGTGCACAGTGAACGTACAACACCAAAAAACAGGTGACACTAAGGTAACATACACCACGTTCAAATATTCATGGTCTATTCAAAATGAAATTTTCTAACCTTAATAAAGCAGGAATCCCTCATCTAACACTGCAAACTAATTTTTGAAGTGAAGCTAGCTTTGAGTTATTTGTCCACATCAACAGAAACTTCACCGATGGATAATTATTTGAAAGCAGAACAAATGCATTCATTTCACACTCTCATAACTCAAAATTGGATGAACAGGGTTGTTTGCTCAGATTTTTCTAAACTGTTCACCTTTAGACTGAGTGAAAATAAAATTTCCAACATGAAACAAAATGTACTTTAAAAATTACAGCTACTTGAAAATAGGCCAGTGGAGAGGTCTGTGAGCTGCAGAGGGAGGTCTGGATTCTGCACACATAACAGGTGTTCAAAGCCAGTTTGGTTTGGTCCCTTTGAGCTAAGTATTCAGCTGCCCCACAGATACGCAGATCCACATTTTCGCAAAATTTGGATGCAAGTCTTGAGTGCACCCTTAGAGCAATGATTTCGAGAGGAATTTCATCAGCAGCATCTGAGTCAGGAGTGCTCTAAGCCTCGATTCAGCAAAGCACTTAACCGTGAGCCTTGTTCACAACGATTTCTTAGACGAATCATATATGGCAAAGACCACTGAACAGCAGGTGCCTCTGGAGGGGAACAGACCAGCTGTTTGACAGGGCTCAGCTCCATCACCCAAGGGTGTAGGACAGAAAGGGGAAAAAAATATCCCATCAAAAGTTAAACCGCAGGAGTGGCATTAAGACTGCAGAAAGTCGCAAAAAAAAAAAAAAAAATCTCATCCCGGACGCGCCAGGGTTAATGCCTCAACTCTCTGCCAAGAAAGGCCACCTAATTTTTTTTTTTTTTTTAATATCCCTTTTACTCATTAACTTCTGTTAACAGTGAACGCTGCCGCGGCACCCCCACCCCCCGGGAGGGAGCCACTAGGCGGCGAGCTGGGCTGGTGTCTTGTCAACCCGCATCGTGAACCCAAATGGCATCAAAGAGAAGAGAAGAGAAGAGAAAGCTGCTCCACAGTTGCACAGGGAGCCATAGCAACGCGACAGTTCCTATTTTTAAAAACTTGAAAGATAGTAAGAACATTAAGTCTGAGGGGAGAAAGGGAAAAAAAAAAAACACAGAAACCCACAAACCAACCCAACCATGTTTCTATCAGAAAGGAAAAAAAAAATGCACACGTTCCTTGCAGGCTCTCTTGATCAAACTGGATATGGCTAGCCATGGATTTGCAGGTGTGCAAGTCAGAAAATATCCACTGCCTCAACAAGCCAGTACCTAAAGAAAAGAGTCTATTTCTCACCTTCCCTCTGCTGACCCGCTAAAGCAAGTTTTCCAGTTCCCTGGGGCACTTCAAAACCCAGGGGATCCCAATTGCACTTTGTGATTGGGGGAGATGCCACTCTAGCTGATGCTAAACCATAGCCAGAGCTGGGTTTGCAGTTTCGCACTGCTTCTTTTTCAGCTCCACTGTAGAGGAAGGATTTTGATTCACTTTTCATGAAAAACGGAGAGAGCCTGAATGCACAGGTTAAAGCCTATTGTCACCAGCAAGTGAAGTTGCCACGGTATTAGCACTAATTGGACTTGGCTGCGGAGCAGGAGATGTCTCAGTGGGCTGGAAGCAGAACATGGACATTTTCCCATCTGGAAACTGATGGTGCATACCAAAATTCATTCCCAGCTGGTGGATTTTGGAGGCCTTTCTGAAGGGGTCTGTCCTCTAATCAAAAGATAACCCTTGCCAAAAACCCATCACTTCACTTGAACCCTCCCATCCTATTTTCATTGCAAAGAGGATGAAAAATCCAGCTGTCCACGCAGAACAAGAGCCTCCTCTCCCCCGCAAACAAAGCCCTGCTCTGCAGGACCAAGGCATCCTGCGGCACCTGCTGAGGAAATGAACATTTTTGCTGTCCCCCGCATCATATACTCCCTTTGCGAAGCCAGGGGTCTGCGGTACCCCGCCGGCGTGCTGAGCTGGTTTCATGCTAGTCCTTCCGCTGCAAGACAGCCCTGCCTCCCGCTGCCCAAGCGGCACCGCTCAGGGGCTGGGCAAAGCCAAGAGGCCAGGCAGGCACAGACCGTGCCCCGGGGGGGCGGGTCAAGACCATGTTACAAAGCTGGCCCCAACATCCCCCTTCAGGGGACAGAAAAGGAGTAAGAGAAAGCCATCCCTGCCCCCGAGATGTGGTGGCACATGGACAAATGCTCCCCCCACCCACCGCCCACCGCCCGGCCGGGCGGGCGGGGTGACTAACCGGTAGCCCCGGGGTTACAAACCTGGCGCCTTTCACCAGCAGTAACAACCGCAGCAGGGAGCAACACGCACAGGACAAATGAAACGCAACAAGAGATGCAAGGCGGGGGGGGGGAGCGGGCGGGGAGCAAACACTGGCGGTACGCAAGCCGCAGAGAGCGAGGCGATGAACAGCGGGGGATGCGGGGAGGCAGGGAGACCCCGAGGGGGGCAGGAGGTGTGGGCCAGCCCCAGCCTCCAGCAGCTGCCGGAGAGGTGACAGCAACACGCAGGTTTCAGCATCATGGAGCTCTTAACCCGTCCGCAGCGCTCGCGCCACGTGCTCCAGCCAGCACCAGCCTGAGGGCGGCCGGACACACCAAGCAGCGGGAACACAGCGAGCTGCTAACAAGACACTGGCTTAAAAGGTCAAAAGTTACATACGCTCCCTCACTCTCCAAGTCTCTGAAAAGGGCAATTTCTGCATCCCCGGGAACGTGCCATTTATACCTTCTCTGCCCTCCTCCCCAGAGCAGCGAGTCCCAGCACCTCCCGTCACTGGAGCAGCACTGGGTTTAAGGGCTGGAGCCAGGCTTCTCAGCCGGCTGCCAAGCAGGTAGATGCGGCCCCACCAAGGCCAGTGAAACCTTGGTGCTGGCCAGTGCTCCTGTCTCTTAGCACAAGGTTAACTCGACCGTTCTATGAATGGAGAAAGGACAACACAGATGGTCTTGTCTCCGATCCTGCTCTCAACTCCCTTGGTGTGCTGTGTGAAGGTGTGTGGCTCACTTGGCTAGGAGACAACACAGAGTGGCTCCATGACAGTACCTGCAAATGACAGATGATGATCCCCGTGTCCAACGTGGTAGGCAATAGCTGCCATGACTGTAGAGGAGAGAACAGGAGGCTGAGTTGGGAGAGGCCCAGGAAACAAGGAAAGGTGCTGGCTGGGCACTGTTCTTGGCACTGACCTGGAGAAAGCAGGTCCAGGATGCTATGGGCATGGTGCTGCTCCCAGGTATCAGGGTTGCACAACACCCTGAAGGGGCACGGCACCTTTCCAGGGATACGTATAGGCCCTATGGTCTTGAGTCTCCAGGGAAGCAATATATTTGTGCAATCCTATTGCATGTACTTCCTCTGCTCACTGACTCGCTGTTCAGCTGCCTAAAACTCCAGCAATTCCTAGTTTCCACTAGAGGAATGTGGCCATGTGAGAACAGAACTTGCTCTGGCTGTTCCATGGAAAACAGTTTCCAACCATTCATCAAGGGCTCTTTTGCATTGCTTAACTGATTGACATGGAAAGCTCCAGATGAAAGTTAGTATTTCCCCCAAAGTGCAAATATCATGTCCAAACAATGCATCAAGCCAACTTGCCAGCTGTTTTCATATTTGAGGAATCTGAGGTGCAGAACTGAACCTACCTTTGTTCTCCTCTTAATGTATTTCTTTGCAAAGGCAGTATAATTCCACATTTGTATTTTCATTCCAAAGCAAATGCTTCACTGCACTTTTTATTAAAATGAAATCTGGTGTGTGCAGCCTGGTGTTAAATGAGAGACTATTAAAGCCAATCAGTGGAGAACTCATTAGTAACCCTACAACAACAAACCAGTAGTTATGGCCCAGCATTCACAAGCAGCCATGACAACCAGTAGGAAGAACCCAGGTCTCATTGAAGGCTATAACAAAAACACAGCTTATGTAGCCCAACGACTGTGAATACCCATACAAAATGGCTGAGGTTCTATTCCTCAAATATGTGCCAGAAATCATAGTCTCTTCTCATGACTCATCCCTGAATTCTACTCCCAACAATGCTCATGTCATTTAGTTATTTCTTCCAATTTCTAAAATGTAATGAGAAGCACCAATCCCGAGCTCAAGGAAATCTGTCCCATCAATTAAAATAACAAAATAAGCAGAAGGCTGCCTATAAACACATCCAGCTCTGCCCACTCACTCCTCAACAGCCATGGTGAAGGGAGAATAGATGATCTTTGCAGAATGCCTAGAAGGTTAGCAACTGTCCTTGGAAGGGCCAAGAGGGAAGAACTCCACATCTGAGCATCTCTCCAGAAGAAAATCCTGTTAGAAACTCCTTCCCAACCTTTGTAATCTCATCTGGTAGAAGACAGCAGAGAGTGCAGTGGTTTGCTATGTGCCCAGGAGAAGACCAGCGATCGAGAGAACTATAAACTTGGTAGATTGGAATATTCAAACCAGATTTCTCTCTGGGACAATGAAGGAATAAATGAACAGGTAATTATTACAAACAAAACAGAGAATTAAAGAGTGTAATTGAACTGGAAAACAGCATTTGGATATGTGGACTCCAAATGATCACCTAAGCCTATTATCAGCATAAATTGAGATAAAACCCTCACTAGAGGAAAACTTCAAGAATCGTTCAAAAAGAAAACTAACAATTCTTGTAGAACAAACCTTTCTCAAAGTATTATTTTCCTACTAGTTAGTGGAGTTATCTCACCAGTGGGCTCATTTCTAGGACAAAATCTGCAATGGGCAATGGTTGTGATCATACTTCTTCAGTGCCAGTCTAATACAAAGGAGAACTGGTTTCAAGATGGGCAAGAAACAGTTGCTATGAGACTATTATTAATATGAGAAGGTGCAGACCAAACACCTACATGGGCAAGAAATGGCATTTAGATAACAGTCCGTCTTGTTTCTTTTTGTGCTTGCAGCCAAACTTCAAACAAAACTTTGTTAGCACAAGCTCTTGCAAAAATGAACAAGTGTCAACATAAGAAGGGTGAAGGACATGAAGAAACTGAACTTTCTTTCTAAATCTGAGCAACATTCTTTTCATTTTCTCCTTACTCCATTATATACCCAGATCAACCACCAACTGAGGCCATGTTGAGCAAGACCATTTGATTTTAGCTGCATTCAGAACCACCGCACTTTCAGAAAAAGAAAAAAAAAAAAACTAAGAAATGGTCAGAGTTCAAAGGCAGATCTTGGGAAATGACTAATTCACAGTCTCAGTGTATAATGTGCCCCAGCTGAACTAAATTACACATTTTTTTAGTTGGATGTGTCACTCTCCGAATAATAAAATGGGAAAATTCCTTTATCACACTGCCTCCCAGCTACAGATTTGAAGCAAATTGGACCACTTTGGATTAGCTTCAAGAGTTTCTGAAACACCAGCTACACGGTGATGTATTATCCGAGGTCACATACACTTTGCAGTCTCCCCAGACATCAAGCCCACATACATACATTTCTCTATTCTGTGTAGGCATGCGGAGGGGGAACTGTAAGTTGCAGATGGCTGAATATAGTATTGCTGAGTCCAGGGCAAGACTAAAATTAGTTTTCCAGAACCTTCAGTCCAGTCCAAAGTGAGCCAGACCATGTCCCAGACATGCAGGTATTGCTGCTGCCAAATGCGCACAACGCACAACAGCTGTGGGATCTTAGCAGGTGGAAGGGGTTAGGGAAGGTATGAAGCAGCCAGGTCTGCAGAATCTGCAATAGCCCAGATAGACAAAGCATTTCAGGAGAGATTTAGAGACCTCAGATAGACAAAGTATATCAGGAGGGGTTTAAAGCTTAGCATGTAGTAAATTCCGGCAAGTTCAACAGGACTTGAAGGTATGAACACAGACTACAGCCATTAATCTCTGTGAGCTTTGGTTCAGTGAGGTGACCTCGTAACTTCATGTCTGCTTCTTTCCACATCTTGTCCCCCTCCTCTACCTTTCCTCCTGCTCAGACTCCAGGCTGCGAGGCTGAGCTTGAAGCTATCACGTTTCTGTTGAACTTCGGATTTGTAAAAGCAATGGCTTATTTCAGACACCACTAGCTTTTATACATCAAAAGGCGCCCAGAAGTAATTTCACGTAAACAGAAAGCTAAGCAAGTCAAACTTTTTAACCACTTCATTCCGAAGTACAGAGACGGTGGAGACATTTGGGGGTGGGGGGCAGAGCACAGGCCGGCACCGTGCGAGGCAAAGCGAGTATTTGCACTGTGGTCACAGAAGCAACCGCAACACAGTGTAATTATTCCTGAGCTAGCTCAGGTGCCTGCCGCAATCTAGGCAGTGGCAGAACGGAGCTTGGCAGGGGCTAATTGACTCTGCTTCTCAGCAAGACTGGTGTCGGTACCCAAACTAAGCTGGGTGTATCTACATGTACCTGCAGTCGTCCCCGTGAATGCTGTACCCACAGCAGACAAGGGAGAAGGAACAGCATGATTCGCGCCATGAAGGTGAGAAGAAAGCTAGCATCTTCAAAAGTGACAAGAACTGCTTTGATGTGGGGTGCCCAGGCTTCAGGGCATATCTTCACTGCACAACAGTACTGTCCTATCCAGAGACTCAAGAGCCCCTGATGATGGGCTACTTCCATACGGTGCGAGGACGTCCTGTGCAGAGAGAGTGTGTTGGGCCCTCCAAGCAGCGTAGCTGTATGGGTATGACATTATACACAGGCTAATACTGTGTCAATAGAACTAATTAGCAGGTCTCCGCAGAACACTGCGTCACATAGCAGGTGACAATGTTGCTTTCTAGCTAAATGCTGAAAAGACACAATACAGCTCCCCCAAAAGGTAGAACAACAGCCTGCCTTGATGCTACTTCTGATAACTTCGTGTACACTAAATACATTTTCCCTGCTTAATCATTCCAGGGATGACTCAAAAGAGCAGCAGAAAACACCCTTTACCCCTAAGCCTAGCTGGGAAGGAAAAGGATAAAAGCTTTGGGCACCTTCGGTGATTCCAAGACTTGCAGACAGCAAAAAGCCAGTAGGGGGAAGAGAAAGTAAAGGCAGTAAGACCTGGTAATATGCCAATGGATCGTAGAGACAAAGGGAAAATAGCAGATAGCGTTATGGATAATGGTCAAAGAATGGACTTTTCTTTCAGTCACCAACTTTCAGGCAAAGCAAAATCTGCTTCCTTGTCCATCAGTCCCTCTATCTGCCTAGTACAGTTGGCAGTGAGGGGTCACAGCACACAAACCAATCCATCACATTTACACTGTGCCATAATTCATCAGGACAAATGAACAAAGATGCTAAGCTCTGTGTAGCCACCTCTCCTGATGGCTACTGCATGGATTCCCCTTGTCCTACCACAAAGAGACCAACCTGCCCAAGGATTTTATATGTGAAATATAAAATATATTTTATATGTAAAATAAAAAAATTTTATATGGAGAATGACAGCTGAGCAGGTCAGAGGGCATCTGGCTAATTGCAGATCCCATGTCTAATTATCTGGTTTGCTTAGTGACATACTAAAACTCCAGCTAGGACAAAAAGGAAGATCTAGTAATCAGAGTGCTGTTCTAGAGGTTGTTCTACCACAGGCTTCCTCTATGACCTTAAACAGGCATCTTAGCACTGTTTCTTAACAAAATCTGAATCTAGATCAAAAGAGATGTATATTCAAATAGGTTTTCCCTATTTTTAAATGCTCTTTCCCGTCTAGAAAAACATGCCATTCTGATGGAGGTGCCTCGGGTCTCTGCATAATGTGCACAAGAGAATAGGACTCAAAACATCCAGCAGACAATAGCCAACAAGGTGCCAGTGAGCATGGTGACAGCACAAGTTCTCCTCTTTAAGGTAAACTGGATCCTTAAGACAGCCAAGTGCTTTAAAGTCTTCAAGTATAAAGCAGGAGCTGAGTAAACCTGTTGACTAGAACTCTTTTTGCAGCTCTAGTTCTCTACACCTCTCTGCACTTCCTTCTCTTCTGTAATTCAGGGCTAATGGATGGCAGAAGGGTGCTTGGTCCTCAGACAGCAGGTGCCATGAAACTATTCCAGGTGGGTTACACAACCATCACCTATAAAGGACACCCATTCATATACTGCTGGTGCCTGGAACAGAACCTGGTACCTTCTAGATTTCAATACAAACATCCCTACTGCTTGCAGCAAGAACCCACGTGAGAGTTACAGACCCATTCATGCAAAGACACTCCAAGAAGTTCAGCACCGTTATAAAAGCAAAATTTTGTGCATCAAGGGACACACTCCAGTTTTTGCACTATGCCTTCATTGTTCCTTTTCCTCATGCTGGCTTGCCCCCTGTGTTGTTTGAAGGCTTTCTAAGGGGATGACAGTACAGGCACTCATGACACACAGCAATGTGGGTCCCACCATCAGCACACCCTCACTCGCGCAGGTTCTGGCCAACACCGTCCACTTTCCCAAAGCACCACGTGCCCTAGCAGAATTATTCTGGTCTCAGAGGCCCTCTCTGACCCCTCTTTTGTAAGGCTGGCCCAGCCCCTTCCCTTACCTGTTGAGCATGTTGGACTGGTAAATCCTTTTCTCCTGGGTGTTGTAACAGCTGCTTTTGGGCTCAGGGATGAAGCTGTGTTCAGACAGCATATCAGAAGCAGCCGTGGTGATTATGGCTATTCCATCCCTCACTCTGGCAGGAAGACCATAGTCCCATTCATCATATGAGACAGAGATGAGCCCGGTGGGGAACTCGGATGGCACTGTGTCTGTATCCCCTGCCACCAGGCTGGGCACAATCCACGTGTAACCATAGCCCGTCAGACCCACAGAGTTGGCCACCTCAAAAATGTAGGTGGCCTCTTCCTTTGTGCAGTAGAGGAGGATAACAGGGCTTTGGAGCTTCTTGAGCTGGTTCTGGATCTTTGAGTCCCCATCGTCCAGGGACATGTCCAACAGGAGGACCTCCTCCAGTTCCCAACCCACAAAGCTGTGCTCAATGGTACTGCGGATCTTGTTCACAAAGTCCTGGTAACCAGGGAAGTAAGTAGTGACAATGGAGAAGATGTACCAGTCATATTCTTCCATGATGTTCAGCATGACAGAGGCTTGCTGTTCTATTGATGGGCCAAACTGGAAGAACATGGATGACTCATCCTAGAATAGGAAGTCAAAGAGAGGAAGAGAGAGAAAAAGAAAAGAAGAATAGGTCAAAGGAAATAAACAACATTCCTAGTCAACCCATTGAGCATGGAGGTGGAGGCAAGGAGTCAGAATCTTAGACTTCATGTCTTGGCCAGAGCTTAAGGGTTTTTAACTTTTAAAAATTTCAAATTTAAGTGAAGAAAGTGGGAAGGAAGTAAAAGCCTTTTTATGACCAGCTGTCCTTACTTTATTTTTAAAGGCAGGTTACTGAAATTACTTAAGGGTTTCAAACATTAGGCATGATTTTAACAGACAGGGAATGAGTGGTACGCAAGTGAGGACAGAAAAAGAGAATATGTACAAAGTATTCCACGGCTGCAGAAATTAAGAGCTTTAATCATGGGATTATCATAACCTTATATGGTAGTATAAGCAGGATACACAACAGCTTTGATATTGGTTTAGTTTGGGACAGTCACTCTAGTCTGAGTATACAGACTGAAGTACAACTAGAGTAGGCAAAACCATTGGACACAAATAGCTCTGAGAACCTCCACTGCAAGCTCCTCTCAAAGCAAGCAGTAGCACAGAGTGCTACAGCTGTGAAGGCTCAGTCTCAGAACAACATAAAACATATTAAATGGAAAAAATAAAATTATAAACTATCATGGGGGTTTTTTATACCATATTTTAGAGAAATGTCAGCTCAATATTTCTCCTGGTATTGCTTTCATATCCTTCTACCATATGACATTAATCTTTGCAAGAATCAGAACTTGTACCATTTTATAACCTCCAAGACTCCAAGGGAGTTTTGTACAGATCTCAGCTATCCAATGGTATAGTGCAAGCCTTTTTCATCCTGGGATTTCACAAGATACCAGGCTTTCAATTTGTGACAAATTCAGTAAAATCCAAATCCTTGCTTTTGCCCAGTTCACAATGGAAAGGAATGGAAAAAGCATCTGCCAGTATGTTCTCTTATGAATTGATCTTCTATCTTTTAAAATAAACTGCAAACTCCCACTGACTTCTGTAGAGTAGGATTAGATCACAATCAAAAAAAAAAAAAAAAGGCAGAATTAAATGATATCTCTCTGCAGAGATTCCCATTCCAATAAGAAAGTTCTCCAAATCCAATGACCACTTTTAGGAATGAGATAACAGCCCCAGCTTCTTTCAATAAGCCAGAAGAGCTGAACCAGAGATACAAAAGGAGTTTTAGATCTGGGGAAACTCACTGTGCAAATGCCTCAAGGCATGACCTCAAGATATTCACACTTAGAAGAGCTTTCTACCAAATTCACTCTCCTACAGCCTGGCAGGTAAAGCTGTTTTTCAGCAGGGATGCCAGTTAATCATCCATCCATCCATCCATCCATCCATCCATCCATCCATCCATCCATCCCTCCCTCCCTTCTTTAGTCATGGTTTAGATTACCTATAGCCATTTTCTCTATTGGCAAAATATGCCACAGCTCAGCAACTCTAGGGAAAAAAAAAAGCTCTGATCCTGCATCCAGCCTTAAGGTGTTTGTTTCTCTTTCCTGAACTCCCTGTGGGTCATGTCCTACATGAAAGAGTCCTTGCTCCCAAGATCCCCATGCCCCTCCTATGAGGTTTCATGATTAAACTCTGTTCACTTCCTCCACACAGCTCACCACCCACTTGTGAAAGCACTCTTAGGGCTGCTCTTTGCTCACTGGAAAAATAAATGTACACAAAAAGAAAAAGGAAAAGAAGGCAGCAACAACTTGGAGACAAGTTAAAGAAACAGGAGCAGCAACTGAGCCTCTCAATCTGTGGAAAACAGCTCATACTTTCTGCCACCAGAGATCACCCCTTTCTCCCAGAACTATGCTCAGGAAAAGAGCTTCCTCTTTCAGTAAAAAGATATTTTGTCTTTAAAGCTTATGGAGGAAATCAGGACAGCCTGAGTTTAACCAGGATATTAGTTTAGTAATATAGAATAGTAATAGTTTAACCAGGAAAGATTAAACACAGCCTCTGCCAGAGTTTGGAGAAAGCCTAAACAAGCATCTCCAATACCCTTCATTGCACGGTGCCTTTGAAAGCCACTTGTAGCAAACTGAACACTAAAGTGCAAAGACTCAGCCTACTGTAACATGAAAAGGCAAGGCAGCTACAGAGATGAATAGTATTTATTTTTATATTAAATTCAACAAAAGCTTTTCTGTACTTATGCATAAGAACCTCTGAACTGACTGCTAATTTCCGCAGTTTCTAGCAGAGAGTCTAAGATCTGAAGGACCTGGCTATTGAATTACAGGAACATTTGACACACAGTGTCTTGAAGTCTTGTCTGAAAAAATACTGCGTGTTTTCTGACAAATAGGGGATGGGAGATGGTAAATCCACTAGTATTTCAAGGCTGCAGGAGTTAGTAGGCATGATGGTGAGGTGCGGGAGGTGCTGCCCTCCCCCTGATTTTAAACATGGTCAGATGCTCCAGCTCAAGTGCCCACTGACAGTTTGTTCCACAGGAGTGCACAGCCCCACTGTGGAAGAGAATTCAGCCCCAAAGACTCAGGGGGAAAATTCAGAGATCCTCACTGACCAGAGTGTATCAGAGTATCAAAAATCAATACAACAAATAGATGGCTTTATCGCAACCTAGCTAAACAATTCCTCTCCACCGAGAAATGTACACACCCCTCCTTAAATCAAACAGCACAGACCACTCGGCTGTGCATGTAATAATTGCTCTTGAGCAACTGCTTGCAATTTTATTATAGAAACAGCAAGAAGAGGCAACTTCTATTCAAAATGCAAGCATTAAGGAGGTGCAAGGCAGCCGAGCTTTTGGCTTGCCAAGATGTCTCTTGGCACTTGATCACCCCAATATTTGGGCTAGCCAAATGTTCTTCATTCCCTAACCAACTCAGCACTCAGAAAAGAGAAGGAAGAGTGAGGAAGGACGGACAACAGTGTAGAAGAAAGTGTCCCTCTCATAATAAATCAGGAGAATTGCTGCTAGAGCTGGATGGGAATCTCAGTGAGTGCCTTTTGGGGGACAAAAAGTAACCTAATAAAAATGCCCAAAAGACACAATTTCCTTCCTGTCCTATTTTTGACCACACCTGATGGAAAGTCAGGGAAAAAGAGAAGGAGCTGAACCAACAGGGAACCACAGGGCTATCAGAGCAGGAATTTGACATAACTATGTGTTACAGTGAAAGCTTTTAAATTAGGAGATAGATCTGAGGGGTTTTTACCGTTTTTACACACCCCATAGAATTATTATTGCTTTATTATAGTCTAAAAGCAAAAGGGAGTATTTTACCCCTTCAGACATTAAAGGTTTTTACAGTACATTACAAACTCCTATTTTTCTCCTGCAGAAATATCACAGTCTCCACCTCCCTTTTTCACCTTGGAACAGCCAAAACATGGTTCTACATTGCCACTGGGAGACAGATTTAAGTTTGGGATAGGGACAGGTTGAGTTTGAAGCAGAAGTCGTCCCTTACATTGCACGTCATCCAGGTGGAATGCAATCCCCTGGCTACAAGAAAAAGCTTGTCTTTATCCTACAGTCCTTTAACCTGCAAGCTCAGGCTTTCCACAGCTAACTGCTGCAAGAGACAGCAAGATGCTGCAGGGTATCCCTCGCCCAGTCCAAAAGAGTAGAGACTCCACTGCAGGATCTCAGCACCTCCAGAGATCCTAGTACTCCCTCGCCACCACCCTGCAAGGTCAAGGGATCTGTAGTTTGCGGAGCTGAGCTGGAGGTGGAGCCCATCAATTGACACAGCACCATTCCCCAGCTGACAGATGGCTTCCCACAGAAAATCTGCTCCGCGCGTACTGCTGCTGGGACAAGTATTGCCTCCTCCTCCTGCACGTTTAACCCCTCAGATAAGGAGGCTGGATCACACATGGTGAAGGTGCAAAAGCACTCACCGTGAAGCCTCCTCTTGGCGACTGGTGGCTGATGAGTTCCCAGGTGGATGGAAGAGGGTTTGCAGAGGTGGCACAAGGTTCAGAGAGTATTATTGCCACCACTTCTAAGTTGCCCGGTGCCTTCTGTCCCTCAAGGGCAGGCCCATGCAGATATTGCAGGAAGGCCAGGTCTAACCCATACCTCACTCAAGATGCAGACCCTTGGCAAGGCTGCAGGTGACTGTCCAAGGAGCCCTCCTGCAGCTGCACCACTTGAAACCAATCACTGCCATTTAACGAACCATTTACCTCAGATGTGGCAGGAGAGGTCCCCAGGGTGTTTTTCTCACAAATTCCTTCCTAACAGCCTTTCTGGATTACCCAGGCAAGCAAAAGCAATTACTGCCTTACAAACAACATCTTACTATCCACAGCAAAACTGCTTCTCAGCATGGGGCAGACTAGAGAAACATCCCTACTGCAGAGGAATGCAAGATCCCCAAAACTGGTTGCAGTGGGCCAATTGTCTTGAAGAACTAGAGAGCCTTCCACTGAGCCATAGCGTAACTTCTGACTTGGGGAGCGAGGAGATCAGCATGTTACCTTTCCTCTGTGCAGTCCATCTGAATGTGCTCTGGTTCTGTGCGCCATGTTGGGGTGGCTGGGCCATGAACAGATTTTTGCTACTGGTGGCAAGTTCCTTTAGCTCCAGTCCTAGTGCCAGACCCCACAAGGGCCAGGTGTGTTAGGTGATGCCCAAGGAATTTGAGTGAGGAGCAAGGCAAGAGCACGTGTTTGCTTCTTGGATTTGGAAAAATAAACCACGTTTTTACAGCATGCCCTAGGCTGCTGTCTCCACACAGGTGCAGGAGAAATACAATTTGAGCTGCTCTGGGAGTAGCCCCTTTTTATTAGGCTTTTGGGAACATCAGTGTATCTAACCCCATTTGCTGCTTCATTAAGCTACCTGTGCAGCCATAATTTAACAACTGGGGTCTGCCCTTCCCTTCCTTTCCAGTTTGCAAAGGGGATCCTATAAGATCCTAATGACTCAGGCCACCATCACTTTCCAAAACCCTCTTCTCATTTTCCTGATTTAGAAGAAAAGCTGTTTGTGTGTCTTTAGTACAGTCTTGATTTGCAAAATTCCTCTATGACCTACAGACAAATCACATAGGGCTGCCTCTTGTTTAGACTTCGGTCCTGCATACCACACATTTTGTGGGGGCAAAAAGGAGTGAGCAAGGACCAAATAACTTCTGGGTAATCATAGACCTTAATTTTCCTACCTATGTATTTCTTTTCTTCAAAATTGAGACACCACTGTGTACCTGTTTGTCACAGTCTTGGTAGGATACCTGATTCACTGGGAGTTTTATTGCTCATGATGGAAAATGTTGCAACAGTTCAAAGTCTTATAATTAAATTTTCTATATTTCTGAGTCCTGTTTGTTATAACAGATCTGACAGGAAATCAGGATCTTTGTTGCTTAAGTGTTCATTTACTCCTGTTTATTCTCACCACAAATGCATCACTGCCTCAGGCTAGCCTGCCGTCAGGAGCTTCTGCCTGTTTGTTTTTTCTCCCCACATTTAATTTTTTTATTTAGTTTTCAACGACTCAATACAATAAAACTCTGTTTTTAATATTACTTGCTGCATCATCCTGTGCAAGTCCTTTCCTTGAGTGCTTGCAGTAGGGACTATGAGAACACAGTGACACTGCAATGTCCTCGTGGTGGGATGGGCATCTAGAACAGCATCTCGGCATCTCTCACACACATACATGCTCACATTTCCACAAATATACATATTCACAGCAAAACCTACTCAAAGTAAGGTTGGAGCACATTGGACACTGTCTTTTCTTAATGACTGTCTGCCTAGTTTGTACTATTTAGTAGGATTTCAAAACTTTCCTGTCTTACTGGAACAGGTTCCCTGGGTTATTACTGATTTTGGCTTGCACAGCGGATGGAGCAGACAACCTCCTGCAGGTCCCGGTGCTCTGATTCACTGATGAGTGGATTGTTCTTGGTGAAAACCCTTCGAGCTGCCCTGGGAACGTGTCGTCAGTGGGAAGTTCAAATTCATTAGATGCAGAAACATGGTTTACCTAGCAGTATCACTTACCAGTTCCCTCCCTCATTCTCATAATAACGACTGAACACACTGGCCTTACTGGACAGACAGATACATACGTAGCTCCGGGATGATGGTTACAGAGAAGTGATTACAGAAATTGGTGGATGAATGAAAGGGAGAGACCCAGTTCAGTGTCCCCACCGATGGGAAGGCAAGCAGGATATGCTGTGATAAATTAGTGGAGGGCTGTAGGAGCCCTCTCTTACAGGAGAGCATGTTGCTGTCCTTCTGGTCCCCGCTAGGCAGGGCATACAAGTAGCCAGGAAAGAAGGTCTGCGGCAATTAGGAGAATGGTTGTTGGCTCTCTAGGTCTTCTCTAGAATCCAGGATTCCTGGTGGCTATTGAGAGCAATTACGATAAGGAATCTCGAGTTGCAAGTACAGGTCAATTTTGTTACCCTGGTAAATGGTAACAAATGTACCAATATTCACATGTATAATGACATTAACTATACACATAAATGTCATCATATACACAGATCCCAATCTTGGCTTGGACATTAATCTCTCTGTAGCAGTGGAAACGGACCTGCTGCAGAGCCCTAGCCCCGGGGCAACTGTGCAAGTGCTCCAGCACCAAGGAGTTCCCCAGCTGCAAAAAAAGGTCTCTGATTAAAGATGACTCAAGGGATGAAAACAGCTAAGTGATTTCCACTTTCCACTTAAGGATCTACAGGAATAATTCATTCAAAACATTTTGCAACAGAGGGAACACAAGATACCCTAGATTCTGTAGTCTTGATCTTGGGATTGTTTCACTCCATACCACATGCAGTTAATAAAAAAAAAGGAGAGAGTCAAACATACCAGGGCCATCGTCTGATGTATACACTTCAGAGAAAAACCTCAAAAGTTGTTTGGCTAAGGAGAGAGTGCACCATTTGTGAATTTTATACACAATCACTGGTCAAAGCAGGGTAGTATGTGATGGTATGCCATACCAGCTTCTCAGAGCATCACGTATGGATGCCAGCACTTTTCCACAGAGGGGAAATGGCAGTTAGCAAGCTGCCAGGATAAACAGTTTTCACACCAGGCTTGTTGCATTTCCATTTTCACCTCCGTATGTGTGTGTTTCCTTGTTTGATGATCTTACATGGATGGATTAAACCACTGGTCACTCTGGGTAGATTCCACCCACCACATGCCATGTTATACCACTCTGGCAATCTGGACAGCCCAGGCCTAGCCCCCCTGTCCCAGCTCAGACGAGACCACTAGGTTGGCTTAATATTCTGACATTGCCAGCCCAAAACAGTTAGAGGAAAGTCAGACTGCCCCATTACTCATCCATCCAATTACATCATGGCGTTTTCCTGGGGTTTCTTTTCTGGCTGTCTTACCCTCCAAACTAAGGACTGAATTTTGACTGTAAGCTGAATGGGATGTCATTGGTATAGCCATATTAATCAATAGCAGCCATAAAACTATCCAGCACTCTTAAAAAACTCCAGTCACAGTATTTGGCAAGATGTCATTGAATAAATTTTGCAATTCAACTATCCAGGGTGAAATACTATTTCTTTTTATCATTTCTAAATTAACTGCTCATCCATTTCATCAAGTATGCCTTTGGTCTCTTATTATGAGCAAACCTTATTATAAGCTGAACCTCCAAAGGTTCACAGAGTCTATTTAGATAAGCCCTGGAAGTTCAGCACTGAATCCAGTACCCTCTGAGCCTCTCAGGAGCTGAAGATCTCCCCGCACTGTGGCCCGGCCGTGGACGAGTCAGAGTGTGCCTGTGAGGGGCCTCCATTCCCCTTCTGTCTCATGAAGTAGTGATACCCCTTTTCTCTCAAATTCTGCATTGCTTATTTAAGCATTAACCTCTGCAGGCAAGGCTGTTAGTTGCTTTGTGTCCTAACACAGGGCACCTGCAGTCTTGATGATGCCAAGGTCTACTCAGCCTTTATGGACAGAGTGAAGTTGGCTGTGCCTATACTCTGAGCTGGCTGGACCACAGCAGAAGCAAAGTAGTCAATTTAAGGTAATATTGTGCCAGGACTTAATCTTTTCTTAGAGGCTGGCCTTATTAACCAGTTTAGATAATTTGCAATGCATTGATATAGCTTACATACCCTTTGGATCAGAGCTGGCTTGCCTCAGAGTGCAAGTGAGCGAGCAGCTGAAGGCAAAGCCTATGTAGATGTGCCCTTCACTTCCCTTAAGGCAAGGAGCAGTAAAAGGCTTCAGCCTCAACCATTCAGTCCAGCAGTAAATAGGCAATTCTCTTACTCAAAAACAAACAAACAAACAAAAACCACCAAAAAAACCCAGACCAACAAACCAAAAAAACACACTTAAAATGGGAAAGCTCTCTAGCAAGGGGACAAAACCATGAGCTGAGATCTGACTAGATTACACAGACTCCAGATTTCCCACTGCCCCATACATGGGTGCCTCTTCTCTAAGAGGGTCATAACTGATGCTCTGAGTTAAAACAAAAAAAAAAGGAATAAAAAGGTCCGTCCCTCACCACTTCAGTCCCAGCTCAGCAGTAGAGTTTCCTTGTCAGCCACGCGCGGGAAGGGCCCCCACTGCTCCCCGCCACGCTGCGTGGGCTGCAGCGCGAAGGCTGGGGATGGGCATTGCTACCCTCACCCCAAAAAGGGACTCATGCCCCGGCAGCCTGCTGGGACTGCAGAGATGCTCAGGAAGAGGAGAGGGCCTGACAGACCACCAGCCGGGAACTCTTCTGCCGGGTAATAGGGGCAGGCAGGAGTCGAGATTTCCCCTCCTCCTGCCCACCCGGGCGTCCTTCTCCAGGCCTGGCTCCCGACTGCCTCTGTGCTCCTCGGCGCTGCTTTGCCCTGCGGTGTGGGAGGAAGGTGTGGAGCGTATGTGCCGCTGTCGTTGCTTCCCTGCCTTCACGCACCTCTCTTACCTGGGGATTCAGTCCCACAAATACAGCCAGGTTTGCTCGGTTAGCCCCGGTCACTGGCTTCCCGCCATGAGGGAACCCCAAAATTCAGCAAGAAGTGATCCCACCTTTTCTTCTCCCAAGCCTGGGAGTAAGCATTCAGCCATTTCATACCCACAGCTTTCTGAGACCATGAGGATCCATGCTGCCCTTCACTGGCACCCTCCAAATCAGATCCCATCACTTTGGAAAGGAGGTGCTGCTTGCTCAGAGCACACCTCCTCCTTGCCCTGAGCTCTCCCAAACCTGACTCACCCAAGCTCGCTCCAACCTGAGTTTTACTGCATGGGCTGGGACGGGAGCCATGTCGAACCCTCACTGTGCACCAGGCAAGAAGGCAGCTCTGTATGGTACACTTTAAGAGGGGTTTTACCACCTTCCTTAGCTGCCATGACGGTATAAAAGAGCCCAGGTACAAAATGAAGAAACAGTACCCTGGTCCACTTCTGTTTGGAGATGTTCCTGGCAAGCAGCTGCCTCATTAGCACATAACATGTATGTCTGCACCAGGCAATGGGAGGCACAGAAATTGTGAGCTGGCCTTAAGGCATCCATGCATTAGCACTGTGTGGGAACTCCAGCTCAGGTCCAGTAGAGCTGCCATGCCAGGAGAGTGAACTAGTTCAAATCCTGCAAATCCTGGTCTGCACTGCCATAGCAACACTCCTTCTGGTTTCAGATCTAATTGAGGACTCTCTAAGCCTAAGGAGAAGAACCAGAGGTGGATTCCTGAACCATTGGACCTTGACTCTGGATTTACCCTTTGCTTTGGAAAGCAACTCTATCACTGTGTTACAAGAGTCCTTGGCTGGAACAAGCAATAAGGATTTCAATATGCAACCTCGTTTGTCATGGTTGAAGGCCTGATACCCATCAGAGCTGGCTTTGGCCATAGCTAGCTACCTCTTGTGCTTCAGGATGGATGAAATCATGGCAGCACCTACCTTCTCTCTACCCAGCTCTTCTTCCTAATCAACCAATGAGCAGTGCCTCTGTCAGGAAGCTGCTGTCACACCTGTCTTGCTCATCTAATTGATTAACAAAGTTTTAAATGATTATTGATTCTCCTCTGCCCCACTGTGGAGACTCTGAGACCAATAAAGCACATGGAGTTATTTACACAGATATTAGAAAGGAAAGAAGCTCCCTCCTCAAATGTTCTTCTTCCGCTCCCATCTATTAAGACTCAGAAACTCAACAGGAGGTTTCCTACAGCTTTACAGACAAAAATACTCACAAATGTATGAAGTCCCCTGCACGCACACATGCCCATCCAAACATTTGCAGGATGTTCTGCCAAATCCACACCTGCTGAATTATCGCTTCCTATTATTTTGTATTGGGATCATAGCTCTTTAGTTCCTTTTCTTTGCCCTGATGATTAACAGCCATTTGCCATACCCCTTGCTGCTGTGAGACTGAGGCAGAAATTGTGTCAAACCTCCTATTCAAGGAAAAGCCATTTCTGAACTCCAATAAATTGGAAGTTGTTCTTAGTAAAAGACTGGACCACAGGAGACTTGCAGAGCTAGAGCTTGCAGTCTCCCCACCAGAAACAGCTCACATTCATGGTTGCTACAGTGATTGGTGCTGTAAGGACCATTATAACCATCTCCATGATCTAAGGACATGAATGTTTACACTCCTCAGGGTTTGATGAAGAGGAGTTGGGAGAGGGAATCAGTCCATCTGACTCTGCAATAAGGGTGCTATGAGTTTCAGTTCTGTACTTCTTTTTGCTTGGGCAATGAAAGTCAACGAGCCCATTTCTAGGCAGCTTAACTTTGTGCTGGAGCACACATAATTGAATTCACTGTTTTTTCTATACTTACCTGCACAGTAATAGAAGGTGCCATCTATATATTCAATATGCCCTTGACATTACTTAAAAGCAGCAGCATAATAAATAAGATGCTCTTTTTGTACTTGAATTCAAATTTCTTTATCTATATTAGGCTTTGTACTTTTTTAAACAAAACCCAAAGCTGGAACTGAACTGCCATATCTTTTTCAAGATCACACACGCATATGAGGCACTGAAATTTCTGTCGAGGATTGGCACAGCAGAGAAAGGGATTGATGGAGCAGTAAAAGAATTTATCTCTGCTGGCCGTTAATAATAAGAGTAACAAAAGCATCTGAAAGAATAAAAGCCAGGGTGAGGCATGTAAGGTATAGAAATAGCTCTTTGACTGACTCAAAGGCAAAGCCGATGCATCGTGTTTTCCTGCATCTCCCGTTGTCTGTCCTCTTTCTTAACCACACACTCCAGCACAACGGGGGAGTGGGAAGTAAATGGAAGCATCAGTAGGAGCTACAGCAAGCCAGGGAAAAAACAAGCTATTCAGTCTGAGCATTGCCTGGCCAGGGCCCAGGACGATAGATGAACAAATAAAAATATGAGAGGGGAAAGTAAAAGTCATGTCCAGGACTGCACCTCCTGCAAGGGAAGAGCCGTTGGCTGTGATGCTTTGTCTTTCCCTTCCACTTTGTATCACTCTGTCTCATTTCTTGTCTTCCTGTACACAGCTGCATCCAGGTTCTTCAGTGCATGCAGGTGTACATATATACACATGCAGGAAGGCTCAAGATAGGCGAAGTGCCTCATCTCCAATATGCCAGCTCCACTCCATCTCAGGCTGGCAGCACCTGAGGTGGATTAGCATTTCACAATGATCCCTATGAAATGAGGTGACAGTGCAGTCCAGCCTTACTGAAGATTAGTGTCTCCATCACCACACATGCATTCAGACCTAATTAAGCCCCTGGTTAGTGCTCTCAGAAAGAAGCCAAGGATTGCACAGGCTGCTTCACTACACAGCCCTGGCCACAGCCCGGAGGAAGAGAGCCTGCATGCCTTCAAATTGTGGGTGAAAGCATTGGAGACATGGTTTTAACATAGTTTTGGGTTTTTTTATTCTAGCTGACAAAGTACAGTCCTCCAGGACACATCTTTCGTGGAGGCAAGTAGTCATCTAATTAATATACACCAAAATGATCAGGGTTAAAAAAAACCCAAAAAACATAACAAACTGTCTTTCCTTTAGGCAGGTCAGAAGAAGCAATATTTGTGGGAAGGGAATAGCCACAGAAAGGTTTATTTATGGGTGCAGCTAAGCAGTTCTGGAAGCTGAGACAAAGTCATCGTTCTGGTCATCTAGCTTTTTTGCTAGTAGGAAGAAGTGCCTTTTCTCCTTTTCATGCAAAACCTCTGAATATCTGCCTCCTGAGAAGTACTGAGCTGAAAAATCTTTTCTTCAAGTCTGGTGGCTAGTGCAAGAGCTCAAACTTTTCATTATCTCAATGGGTGCAGGATGTGTACATTCCTACACTACACATCCATCTGCACTGCGTAGGAGCCTGCAGCAGTCGCTGTGCACCCTTTATCTCAGAGGATGTTCTCCTCTTTGTGCTAATAGTAGAAGAAACAGCATTTAAGAACTATGTACGTTCATCATCTTGGCATCAGCGGTCTTCAAGGCATGCAGCCTTGCAGAGTGGGCATGCTTGCTGAATGAAGCACACTGCATGGGAGATATCAACCCAGTGCTCTACAGCTCATTTGGTGTCCCGCTGCTCTCGTTATGTCACCCAGTAATTTCTAAGGCTGACAGTAGATCTCTTTCTCCTTTCACTCATCAGGCCAATCCCACTAACTTCAAAGTCACACCATACTCTCTAGGTGGAAGTGAGAATGTGGTCAGGCTCCTTCTGCATTCAGCAGGCGGCTATGGACACAACCTCTCTATTCATTAGTGGGAAAACACAGCCTTTACAGATATCCCTCACTGGCCTTCCTTCACATGGAATCTCTCTTTATAATGTAGCTCTAGGATATCCAAGGAAGGAAAAATATGCAATAGTTTTACATATTTGCATGTTGCAAAATGCACATACTCTACCCATACATAAAGGGCTGAGGATCCTAAATCCCCTTTTTTACAAGGAGCTTTCTGAGGGCCATAAGTTCCCCTTTCAGTTGTCTGCTGTTGGGGACTTTGTACAGCCCATTGATAATTCTATTTCAATTTCACTGCTATGCAACAAGCAAATTGTTGGGTCCCCAGAAGAATTTCACTTCACTCCATAAGCACCAGCACGCCTTTTTCAGCAGAGATTAATCATACATGCCCTCCCAGCCCTGGACTCAACCCTTCTCAGGACTCCTCTAAACAGGGCAGTTTACTTCCTTACACAAGGTCAATTGTGTGTCTTGGACTTCGACGAAGGAATCCCTTGGTCCTCTGGGCACACTGACAGCAACATTTTAACAGTGCACAGTGATGCTGCCCAACAGTTCACAGACTAAACTAAAGAAAAACACCATTTCACATGGAAGCAGCAGGAGGACTTTAATCAGGCTGGTCATAATCCCTCCTGCTGGGATGTGGACAGTAGACATAAACTGGTCCCATTCCTGGTGAGTCTTGGTAGGGGATTTTTCAGGACTGTAAGTGGGCAACACCTTCCATCCTACAGCTTGCACCAAACCACCTCCTGACAGTTTAACAGCATCTTGCAGTCTTTATGGACTCAGAAGGGAAATTACTGCCTCTTGAAGTGCCAAGAGCTTTTGCTACTGCTTCTAGGTTTTACCTGAAGTGCTCCCATCCAGGTATTGAATGCGCTAGGTATTTCAGCTGAAAAGGTTTTCATTTAGCAAATTTTTCTTCTCAGCGGATGTACTCAATGCAGAGGGAATACAACAGACAAGATCTCTTTGCTTACCCATATCTGCATTAGCTTGTTTTAAGCACATTGTATAATTGCTTCAACTTCCCGACATCAGCCTTCTCACATCTCCAGGCATCTCAAAACCATGCCTGGATTGTGTAATGCTACAGCCCCACATCAGAGATGCCAGAGCTAACCTGGACAACATAGTAAGCCCACAAGGCACAGCAACACCTTGCAGAAGTATTAGCTTGGATCCCTGAAGCTGAAGAGTGGTTTCAGTACAGTCCCTGAGCTAAATTTGTGATGACACAATTGTACCTGCTGGGTGCTACCTAAAGGTCTACAAACTGCCATGCAGCTATTACCTCCCCAAGACTCACTCCCTTTCTGCAGTGTGCGGACACCCCAATAGCTCAGGGTGCTTCCCCCTGCAGCTGCCATGGGAGACTTACCCTTGCTGCCTGCTCCTCGGGCTCCCTTTGCCCACACCACCTCAGCAGAGGTTGTTCTCCACTCCCCAGGGCCGAGGGA
This sequence comes from Phaethon lepturus, assembly GCF_000687285.1. Classification (NCBI taxonomy): domain Eukaryota; kingdom Metazoa; phylum Chordata; class Aves; order Phaethontiformes; family Phaethontidae; genus Phaethon; species Phaethon lepturus. Next base: position 68,752 of record NW_010531220.1, on the reverse strand, counting down.
ACATCTTAACGCTTTTCTCTCAGGCCCACCTTGGACCCTTCTCCAGCCCCAGCCCCACAGTGTCTCTCAGCGTCAGCTCCCCTTCCACCCGCTGGGCACAGGGCTGCGTGACCGGCCAGGACGGGGGCAGCAGGAGGTGAGACCAAAAGGACAGCAGACGGTGGGTTCACGTCCACATACGCGCGCATCCCGATTAAGGATCCAGCTTTGTTTCCATGGCAACGTGCAGAGCCGCGGCAGCGTGGTCCCTTCCCGCGCCGGCGGGCGGCACACGCCC
>NW_010531220.1:54908-68464 GCF_000687285.1 Phaethon lepturus | reverse complement strand
CACGCTCCGCACGGCTAAACCCTCCTGGCGCTGCCAGCCGCCGCCGGGGCCTGCCAGCAGTGACCCCTTACGCGCTTTCCGAAGCCCGGCAGATTAGGGCTCACAGATTTCCCGCTCGTGATGTGCCGTCCAGAAACAGGCAAATAAGGATGTGCCAACTGACAGCAGGGGCAGAAATAACACCACCCATCACGGTCGAAGCTGTAAACTCCTTAGAAGAGCATTACGGAAAAATGCGTTTTCTTTCCTGAAAGCTGGCAATGACAATCAATGGAGTGCAGTTGAGGGAATTAAAAGAATATAATTTTTCCTACACGAGGGTAGCTCCTTAGCCCATGGCCAAGCCACCAGTGGTCCCCTGGATCTACTGCCAAACACCACTTGCAACCAAATCCAACTCCACCTTTCAGGACAGGTTGTCCCATGCAGCCCACCTTCCCACAGGGCCCTATTAATACTCCTTCCAAACAAGGATAAGCCCGGTCTGTTCCACCACACCACTCAGCCCCTGCAGCGGGGAGGTGAAACACAAGAAGACAGCCAAGATGCTGGATCAGGGAGCTTGCACCCTTCTCAGCACCTCTCCAGGGGGCAAGGAGAAGCATGTTATGCATGGTCAGATGTTTCTTCAGGCCTCCTGCAGTCAGAAAAGCTACTTGCCGGCTTAGAGCTGAATCCCGGGCAGGACTGAAGTGCTTATGATTTCTTGGCCATTTCTACTACATGTCTTAAGGCTTGTCTGCTGAGGAACGATTGGGAAAATTAATCCAAATTAACTAAAGTTGTGAGTTTAGCATGAATTCATTAAATCACATTAGCCCTGAATGGACACAGTTCTTCCAAATTAAAGCAATCCTTAGAAGAAAATTGAACTAAACTGAATTAAGGTCCTTTTAATTCTGAAGAACAGAGTGCCTACATGGGGTCTGATGTAATTAAGGAACAGCAGTCTGGAAGGGATGTCCCAGCCCCAGTCTCCCAGACAGCCTCTCCACATCAGTCTTTTCAGGAACATATCATGCTCTCACTGAAGAAGGGTTAGGTTTGTTTTCCTTTTTCTTTTGCTTTTCCTGTGCAGTTTGGAAGCTGGGGCAGAACTTCACTGCACTGACGACTTTCTGCCGAAGCCTGTTCCTGGCCAGTTGATTCCTAGTTGCTCTTTACCTTGAAGAGCTCTCCTGCTGCCACCGTATTTTCCCCTCACTCTTGTTTTAATGGAGGGCAGCCTTCTATATTCTCTCAGACTGCATTTTGCCAGGTTAGATAAGCTATGCTGTCTTAGTCTCCCCTTGTAAAACATGTTCTCCCTTCTCTATTCCAACCAGACACTTTTCTGACTATCTTTTGCTTTAATTGGGATAACTGGAATTATATGCAGAATTGTACACAGAGGAAATTACAGTAGAGCCATTTACAATGATACTGATGCTTCCCTGGCTTGGCAGGGAATATCCAGCCTGGCACCTAGGAACATAATTGCCTTTTATGCTGATGCCTCATATCGAAGGCTCAGTCATCACATGAGTAAATAATACTCCCACTTTTTCTCTTTCATTTGCTTCCAACTGATAATCCCATTGTTTTTAGGATCGTTTAGTATGAGTAACAAAGAATCTTCCCATACAGGCCAGCAGACTGTGCAAAGTCACCCAGACCAGCTAGAAGAAACAGAAATATGTTAGTGCTGCACTCTCCAAACAATTTCTGCTGCTCAAGTCCTGCAGATCTAGTGTGGGTTCCACCACGTGGCTCCAAACCATGTGCTGTAGACCTGTCCTTGGACTTCACACCGATGCATTTCACTCTGTTTCTATACCACAGTCCTCAAGACTGTCCAGTTCTTCTTGCTTGTTCCCTGTTCCACTCTGCATTGATCACGCTACTCCCAACTGTGCACAACTATCCTCATGAACATGATCCCTCACACTCCTACACCATAAACCAGAGCCAGACATTTGGAAACATTTAAAATTCTGTGGTTTAGAAAGTTTCAGATTAGCTACACTACACTTCATCTCATTTCTGAGGTGGGAGCAAGGGAGACAGGTTAGAGAAGGATAAGTAATGGAAGCGAGGCAATCGCGTCTCCCATTCCAACAAGCAGTACCCTTTGCGGGGGTGAGCACATTCACAGCAAGTGTCACAGGAATACAGCCAGATAAAAAAAAGAAAGCAGCCTTCATACAATATATATCCAGGCTGGGGACTATATTACTACAGAATATCATTGTACTGAGCACCAGAAAGAGGCAGAGAGGTAAATTATTAGTTTCTGATTCAACACGCCATTATTGCCATTCAAGATGCCATTTACAGGGGACCAGGTTACTTTGCTGTAAAATTAGACTTTTGTCCTTGTAATTTAGGCCCTTTAACAATATTCATTCACATTTTTAATGCAAAATTGTTTAGACCTGGCTTGTCTGTGTGTGTTTGCTGTCAGTGCTCCTGTATGGAAGTTTTACCTGCATATTCATGTATGGAAATGAGCAAAAATGTGCAGAAGTGTACATCTTCCGTGTTCATATGCAAGTATTCAAGCCAGAAGTGCTTGTGTGCTCATTCAACAAGGGAATAGAAACAATACCAAATAGAGCTCTCTGACCAACCATAATTAAGTAATGCAGCCTGTATCAATCCATAGAGTAAATATTTTCCAAGAAGTTCACTGAATAAATTCAAATAAATTTTGAGAAAATTATGATCTGCACAATTGATATTCCATGAGCAGAAAAAGAAGCTAAATTCACTGAATAAATTATGTGTTGTGAATTAGTCCCCCAGCTCTAGCAATTACTATAGCTGGATTATTAAAGCGGACGGATAATTTAGCATCAGTAGTACTATTTTTTGTTCTGGGTACTCAGACAATAATACTTAGTTTTTCTACAGCACTGCTTAAAATAAATGAAATGACAGTGTCCCCCTTTTTTTTTTTTTTTTTACAGAGAAAGAAAGTAGAGAAAGAACCTTGCTGGTGTTGACATTTACCAAACTTCCTGGTGGGCATCAGCTCATCAGATGGGAGGAAATAAAACCCAGGTCCCTGAACAGCCAGCTCAATCCTCCCTCTAACAAACCACAGCACAAGAACTAGTTAGGATGTGATCCCTCATGGACATCCCTCATCCCTCTGTACGAGGAGATGGCTACATTTGGGATGCAGGAGGAGTAGGGATCCTATCAGCCTAAAGCAACAGGCAACAGTTATGGTCTGAAAGTGTCTCACCATGTTTAATGGGCTAGTGAGCACTAGATTTGCCCTTTTAGAACAGGTCCTTTGGGAGAACCCATTATTAACTGTGGTCTCTTCTGTAGTGTCACCGAACTATGATGCTCAGCAAACCATGCTCCAGTCTGAGGGGTAAATTAAGTTATTCTGGAGAGCCAGAAATGAGACTGAAATCAGCCCATTACCACAAAATAATCTGGGAAGTCATCTGCAGGGTCTTTGCCCAGCTCCCTGTTGACCCCTCCGAAACGCCTCCTCCCGCTGTCGCAGGAAGACAAAGCGTGGAGGAGGTCGGAGCTGCCCACTGCCTCCCAGGGGGGCTTTCCCGGAGCGGGGGTAAGAGACTGGCCCAAACCGGGGCAAATGGGAGGGCAGCTGCAGGGCAGCTTCCCTCCTGCCGGTACCTGGGATGGCAACCCGGAGAAGAATTTCGCGCTGCAAAAATCACCAGTTTGGCACCTCGCGCCAGCCTCAGAGCTATTCTGGTTAAAAGAAACAAGGCAATTTCCTGATAATTTCACTAAAAAGAAAACCCTGAGCCCCCCCAGCCCTCATTTAAAGCCATGGGTTAGCGCTCGTCCATTCCTCCCTTCCCCAGGTGCTGTGCTGCTGCCGCACGCGAGATTAACAAGGAGGTTATATTTAAACTTCCAAGAGGAGCTGCTGTGCGATTATGGGTCTATTTAAAATCCTCCGGGCAGCTGCAGTACATAATAACAAGTCAGTGGGAGGGAGAGAGAGGGAGAGGGGAAGGAGGAGAAGGAAAGAGGGGGGTCGAGAACGTCACGGATTGTCTCCGAAAAATTGATTGCCAGAAGATGGCAGGGGGTACAGTCAAGTTAAAGATGCCCCCCGCGGGGAGTGAAAGGGAGAGGAGGGATGTACGAGAGAGGTGCCAGCGCCGGAGGAGCACGGTGAAGGTGGGAGGACTGGAGAAGCCGGGGTGGAAAGCTGCCAGACCTGAAACCTCACTGCCTCGGGCAAGGACGTCATTCCCTTAAACCTGCTCCACTCGCTCCGGAGGGCTCTGTCACACGCCACTGGGTGCCTGTCCAGGCTTCCTCAGATCACAGGCGTTTGAATGAGTAAATGGCTATTATTAGACTGTCCTCTCCAGCCCGCCCACACACACGCCTCACCCTTAGGCCAGCACAAAACCACCCCCAAGAAAACACCCCCCCAGAGCTTCACTCAGTCCTAAGCTTTGCTATATCCCTTGGGAATCTGTTCCCCTGTCTAAATTGCTCCTAAAGAAGAAGGGTTTCCTCACAAGACCAAAGCAGGGACCCAGCTCTTCCCAGCCTCACCATAAATCACGTTTTCTGGGTTTTTTCCCAACCCTCTCACCAGCTGCCTCCAACCATCCTCTGTCACCAGGGAAGGGACAAGATGGGCTGAGGCCCCCTAGGTGCTCACCGACGAACAAACTTCAGCTCACTATGACATCAGAGCTCAGTGACATCATGTCTGGCAGGGTCCCGTGGGCAGCTCTGGGGTAGGTGAGGTGGCAGCAGCCATGGCTGGGCAGGTGGAAGACAGCCAGGTCCCAGCACTGCAGGAGGCTGTGCTGGAAGTACCAGCCCTGGCTGAGCTGAGGAAAGGGGCCCTCAGCGCTCCACATCACTGAAGGATGAAGGCTAATTCATTCTTAATTGCAGGAGTGAGACCTTTCAGCCACAGGTGTGTTTCAGATAAGTCCCACCCCAACGCACAAGCTCTCATCTAACAATTTCCTTTTGGTGGTATCATAGCCTCCTGCCTGCCTGCCCTCTCCTAGTCAAATTTCCACGTCCTTTCAAAGATTTGCTGCAATCCAGCCAAGATGACTGCATCTCAGTGCTGACTGAAGCCTTTGCGATGCAGTCTATAAAACACTTTGGGAGCTTTCCAGAGGAAAGATGCTCGAGAAACATCAGTCATAGCAGTCCACACACCTTCTCTGATACTGTCCTTTGTGATCCTTTCCTACTCTCTTCTTTCTTCCCCATCCTCCAGTCCCCACATTTTTCAGTACTGGAGAGTGCTGCTACCAGGCAGGGAAGGAGTGTCTCTCCAGCATGAGATTTGCCTCAATTTCCATCAGCAACCAAGAAGAGGGGAAAAAAATGTCCAAATTAAGCTGCTTGATTACTGAAATTAATCTTGTCACTTAGCATCCCCATTCCACAGAACGGGGCCTTTGATTAGGCTCCTTGCTTCAGAATATTACAAGCAGGCGTTTATTAAGCAGAAGGCAATTCCTCTGCAGGGGAAGAGGGGCAGCTAATTCCCAAGGGAAGGCTGCTTTCGGGATGGGAGACGGCCCCAGCTTTGCCCGCACCCCTGGCAAGCGAGGGGGTGCTGCTTTGACAACACAGACAGGGTCCTCCAAGGATTCTCCAAGATCCTGCCCCCAACATATGACTAAGGCCCATCCTGTTGTTACTGTCATAGGCTTAATATTTATAAGGCTGACAGCTCTTGCAGCAAGTTATCGCTTATTATTACCGTCATCCTGACAGCCCTCAAAGGTTGTGAGGTGCTGTGTCCCCCCTGCCTGGCTCTCTCTGAGCGCAAAGGAAAGGCAGCCGATGGGGAGCACTCCCCAAGGCGACTGGTGGAGTCAGTGGACCTGCACGTGGGACCTTCGGCACCCACACTTCCCTCCCCGCGTCCGCTCCAGCTCTGCGCGGCATCACAAACGTCACAGCTGTGACCGCACATCCGTGCCATTGCGGGCAGCTCTGTGCTTTTCCACTCCATAGGGCACATGCTCAGAAACCAGTGCCTCACCGTAGGCATGGACTGCACTCACTGACCCGATGTGGTCTGCCATACTTGCTGGGATGGCCAAAGGGAGACCTCGGAGAGGGTGGTGGGGTGCCCCAGGGATGCTCTCACAGCACCCAGGGAGTTTCAGAGCCCACCTTCTCCTAAGGAGGTGCCATCCAGGAGCTCTGGAGCCCAAAACTGGCATGGCTGGTAGAGAAGTGGGATGAGAGAGGGTAGAAGGTTGCCTCCTATGGCTTCTTCTGACTCTGTCTCCCGTCCTCCAGCCAAAGGGTGCTTGGACACGGTTACTGGCATACAGGTATATTCACCAGCATCCCACGCAAATCACTGGCAAACTTTAAGTAGGCTAAACTGATTGCTGGGTTTCAAGCTACACTGGTCAAAGTCAGCCAGCACTGAAAGGTTGTAAAATCAAAGATTGACCTTTACACTATCTTCCTTTTCCTTCCTGTGCAAGGGATGTTTTTGGTACTGCAGACCTAATGCTCCCAGTATTGCTACTTAAAACAACTGTATTCCAGTCTCTGTGTGCTACCGTGTCATAGCGCCCGTGCTCCATCCTGCAGGAGAAATACAGATCAGAGAGAACATGAGGGTGAGGCCTGTATAAGCTTTTAAGTACAACTTTTTACAGATTGTTTATCTAGAAGCAGGCAAAATTTGGCAGTTTTCTAACCACCTTCATCAGAGGGCCTCAAACTACTTTCCAAACATTAACTAGATAAGTTTCACAGTAGCCTAAACCCTCCAAGTACTTGCTTGCACTCGCCGGTGAAGTCAAACTTGCCCAGCCTAGGGGGAAGTATCATTATCATGATACTACAGATGGGGAAATTGAGGCATGGGGAACGCAAATGACTCAGAGAAGGTCATGAAGATGAGCCAAGAGCAGGAGAGCTTTTCTTGCTTTGGGTCTTCCTTAGCCCCCTGCATCCCCGCTCTTTGCAATACAACTGCTCAGCTTCCAGACGGCATTCAGCAGCCCACATATAACAGCAGATCAAAGATCCTCGAGCTGATCAAACTTGTTTGAACCTCCAAAACTATTCTGAGGGGCCCAGATGGAGGTGGGGACACAGGTGTGTAACAAGCTCTAATTTTAGCGGATTTGGACTTGCTCGTCCTTTCCTGCCCCAGGGTGGCGGGCAGGGCGTCCAGGCTGGAGGAGAAACCGCACTCCGATGAGGCATCCACAGGTCTGGTGCGGTTTTGTTTGTGAGTTTGCTGCTTCTTGGGTACCAGGGCTGCATGAGGCATTGAAATTCCACCCTGAGCAGCAGTGAGCAGCAGAACCTGGTTTCCATAGCACTGCCATGGAAACCGCGCTCTGCGAATCTGTGCCTTCGGGCCCCTCTGCGGCTGAAGCATCTCTCTGCTCCTCCCCAGCACCCACCTCCACACTATAAGCCCCCAGACCTCCTTGTATGTCTCCGATGATTAAAGGGTGCGGTACATAGGAAAAGTAGGACCCTGTTTGGCTCCTCCCTGCATCATAACATCTAGAAGTGTCTTTTGAAGAGAAATACTAATAGCATACTTCCTTCCCCCCTCTTCCACACATAGAAGTAGAAAAACGTACAGTTAGAATTCCTCAACTTGAAATTGCACAGGTAAAATTTTGCCTGGTAATATATTAAGGTGCAAACCCAATAATCTCATGCAATGGGTTCTTTTATCTTCCTTTGTCTGCCCGGAACACCAGCTTCCAAAAGTGAAGGATTTAATTAACTGTTTCAATGTAGAACAGGCTCCCCTTAATCTTCTCTTCTATTTTGGGGGTTTTTTTTGCTCCCCATCCTGTGGCTCATACTAAAAAAGCTCATGGCAAAGGCTCCATAAAGTGGAAGGAGAAGTCAGACCATGGATGTGTGCAATTCCATATTATTTCCTCCCTGCATCCACTTGGGGAAGTGCACACTACAACGCACATGGAACTGCCATTCCAACATCACAAAAAAATACAGCCTATGAACTACAAGCCATCTCCACTGGCCGGAAGGCCAAAAGTACACCCAGCAGCCTGATAGGTCAGTCCATAACAGCCTTGGTCATCATGAGGAGTTTGAGTGGTAGTGCTTAGACCCTCCACCCTAGGAACAGGACAGGAAACTGAAGGCCTAAATTTCAGAAGGGCAGCGCCAGAGAAGCAAGTGAGAGTCAAGAGCTAACTGACAGGGAGCAAAAGGCAAAAGCTGCTTCTTATGACTCTCCACCATGGGTCTTGAGGGAAGAACCTTATCCAGAGTAAGAGAGAAATCTAGTCTCTCTTCTTTACCGACACCCTGGTCTGTGGTACGATTATGGAAAAGGATATTGTGTTACCAGGATAGGCCAGAAAATTTAGTTCCAAGTGGGCTGGAAATCACCTGTAGCCAACGACACAGAGCTGCTTTCTGTACTGTCAAAAATGGCAGCTCTCATCAGACATGCATGGAGCAAAGCAAGCCCCTGGATGGGAGAGGGATCGGTTCTAACTGGCTTAGGTCAGAGTCCATCAAGGCCACAGACTCTCACATCTTCCTTTCCCAAGCAAGTGTCAGAATAACAGCAATCAACAAATATCAACATAATACCAAATTTTGCATATTTATAACCTGTCCACTGCCTACTCAAACAGGCAAATTGCATTACTGTCTGAGCCAACCTGTGCTGTCATGTGAACCAGCTCTTCTCCACCTGCGGAGCAGTGTTGAGTCTATCAGTCACATCGTGACCAGGGCCACATCTCTCACCTGCTGTGGCTGTAACTCATCTGAAGCCTTGCTGAGCAAAATGACTGATTTTTTGCATTCTCTTATGGAGCGTGAAGATCACCTGTCTTCCATCATATGCGTCCACCTGACCTGACAGTCTCCTACAACAGAGTATTTTCCTGTGTTGCCTGGCCCACCTCTAGTTTTTCTTCTCCAGCATGTATGTGCATAATACCATTTCACGCAGAAAAGAAGCTTCTCAGACCTCAAATGCTTTGAGCTTTCTGGGTTGCCTTACTTGCCCCTTCATATAACTAACAACAAATCTCGAAGTAACTTTGACCTCAGTTCTGGACTCCAGTTTTTCATTGAACAAAAAGCGTGCAGAAGCCAACTCTCACTCTGTTCATGCCATGTCATGATTTAAAAGAGCTTAATACAGATCAAACTATAACCCCCATCCTTCACACTCTGTTCTTTATTATTTTAATGAGGTTTTTGACCCATCTGTTAACTAGCAGTTACATGTCAAAATCCATGCAAACTACTTAAAATTCATGCCTACTAAACTGGCCTATACTCAGATGTTACTAAGTCAGGTGCACCATGTCTGGAAAAACAAATTTGGTATGCATGATCACCTACTTAGCTGGAGTGTCTTCTAACAAGGTTAACTCGAGGAATTGAGAATAATAGCTTAGGACAAGTACATACTGAATTGTTTTATTTTTGGTGGGTTTTTTTCCAGGCAGCAAGAAAAGATCAGTGGTGACTTTGCTGCAAGGGGCCAGTTTTCCTTGTACCACTAACTCTTTCACTTGACACAGTCTACATTTTTCGTATGCATGTGAAAAAGCTTTGACAGCCTCTTCAACACCACTGCTCTTCTGAGCTCAGGATAAAACCTCTTTGGCCCCTCTCAAGTTCCTTTTAAATCCCTAAATTACCTTCATATAATCTTCAGTCTCTCATCTTGTATTCACTGGACATCTTTGCACAAAAGTGCTGTCAAGACCAAGGCTGCTGAAACTAAATGAGGTGCTGATTTTTCTTACAATGATCATGATACTTTCTCCTTGTCTGTGGCCCAGTATTGGAAATACTGTGCATCAACAAATCTTCAAAGTATGTAATTTATACTACATTGGTACTGGTTCCTCACAAAGTTTCTCAGATCATCTGATAATAGCTTTATGGAGTTTTAATGCAGCTCAAAATCTCCACTATCTAAACATTCATGCCCTCAGTATCAGAATTCCTCCCCTTCCAGTAGCAGGAACTGATCTATTTTTAAACATTTATTTACTCTTTTAGATTCTATGTGTCCAGCTTTACACACTTCATCACCTGATGATTTCCAGAGGAATAAAGTCTTTGATTTACTCTGATCTCCACTTATGACCAAGAGGGGATTTTCTAGGGTCATGAAGCATGGGCTGACTTGGCTCCTACCACTCTACCCTAGAGCCAGGCAGTTTTCCTCACCTCAGGAAAATATTCTGAAATGGTACCTTGAGGAGACCTCAACTTAGCTGATTTTGAACCTTACAATGACAGTATTATGGACCATTCTTTCTTAAGTTTGTTGGGCTTTTAGACATATTTTTAATTCAGCCACTTTTCTGCAAAAGACCAACTCACTCCCATAGATCCTCAGTGTCCCTACTTTATCACTTCCTTCCACTAGTTTGTCTTTCAAGGCTAATGTCATTTTTTTCTGGCATCAGACTAACATACTATGCAACTTCACTTCAAGAAATATCCCACTTGCTTTGACGTTGACAACAAAATCATCTGCTATTGCAAAACTGTCCTTTGCAGCTACAAAGAGCTGCCCAGTTCTAATGATGATGTTGGCATCTTCTTTAACTATATTGGGAATGCATTTGCAAAGTAAACCACAGCACTGCAGTTCTTAAACCCTTTTCTCAAATGTCATCACTGTGTTGGTTATTGCTGTTTGCTGCAACTTCAGTAGCTCCCTGTGTCATTCTTGGTGGACACTGACTTTGAAGCAGGAAGGTGGCCAGAATGCTTTTTGCAGATTTCTCCTTTTGCAGCATATCAGGTTCCTCACCAAATCCAGGCACTGTCTGGACTCAGTGATTCCTCCCCTCAGGAAATTCAGAGTACTCTTCCAAGGTTTACCATGGAAAGTCTTGTGCTCCTGTTCACTCTCTGGTCACCCTCACTGAGTTTTGTCTTCTCCTACCACCATCCAATCTTTTATCAGGGACTGGTTTAACCTCTCAGAAGTGCCAGATAGGGTCTTAATCCTTTCCACTTTCACAAGCCCTTTCGAGTTTTTTATCTTCTTTTCAATAGTCTAGTTCAAAAACCACAGGTTGAATTTGCACTGACAGCAGGATTGCTCCATTTATATGCTCCCATTCCAAATGAAACGTCATATGGCTGAAGTCCGCTGAGAACAGCCCATGCTCCCAGCTACCCAGACTTTTCATTTTGCTTGCAGGTTTAGGGTCGGTTACCATGCAAGTGTTCCCTTGCATCACGTGCATTTCCAGGGATACTCAGTTCTGTCAAGGCTTTTGTCTGCCCTGTTCTTCTACTCAGTATGTTTTCTTAGCTCATTTTACTCCTGATGCAATGTGCTTTCCAGCTCAGAGCCAAGGAGCCAGCTTCATCCAGCATCCATCCACAGGCTGCTCCACAGCAGTAAGGAGAGCATCCCTGTAACACAACAGCTGGCTACAGTTGGCTCCTGCCAAAGCATCTTAAAGTTGCATGTCCCCACAAGCCCTGAAGAGCGTGTCCTCCGTGCAAGGGCTTGCTCAGGCAGCTCAGAAATGACTAGTCAAAAGCCACTCAAAATGAAGCACACTTAACAAATCAATATTACCCTTATGTGCAGGATTTGGCCATGCATGACCTGTTTTAGAATACATTTCTGGTGATGGCCAAGCCTTTCTTGGAAAGGCCTAGTGATCACTTCAGTTTCCAAGGGCTTCTGGTCATGCAGAAACACAAGCAGATGCTATTGGTGAGTGACTGGCCATCCTCATTACAAACTTTGGAAGCAGATTCAGTCACCCGTGCACAGCTGCAGAATGGACTCTCTTTAGCAGGCACGTCTGGCTCAGCTATTTCATGAGCCATACCCCTCACAGAACTGTCATTTCTGCACCCCCATATTCCCTGGATATTATCCATAGCAATGTAGTTTGGACTGATGTTGCTTTGCAGGATGACCAAGAAGATCCGCAAAGGTCACCCTGCTCACAGTCACACAATGCATCAAATTGCAGATAAGTCCAATCGCAGAAGGTAAAATTATAAACACACTGGACAATCACCATACAGAGTCCAAGCACCTCTCATACCCACCGTGCTACTCATCAGGACTTGGAGTGAAGAACACAGACCTATTATGTGAAAAGGATATAACTCTTTCATAAGTGTAGTTTAGATATACTAGGCCCAGACAGCAGCATGTCGTAGCAAAGTCAAAAAGCATCTTTTTTTTACCTAGACTCTCCCAAAGATATACTTGCAGGCACAAGTATGCAGACCAGAAATCTTGGACTCGCACAAGCTCCCACTGAACACAAGCAGAATAAGATGTTACGCAAGACGTCAGCACTGAGCACCGAGCACAGCCCCTCTCTGACATGCCATGCGCGTGTCCTCAGAATGGAAATCTCTTGCTTCTCTGCCCGTCCTGCCTCCCCAACCCATCTGCCTTCCCCAGATCTCTGACAGCTTCAGCTCGATGTCCCCTCACTGCTCCTAGCAAACACAGCCTCTCCCTCCCCAGTTTTGCTGTCACAGACTGTATCATCCTGCACTTACAAATCCCCACTGCCCCATCTCCTCCCCTCTCTCCCCCTACAAGTCCCACAGGCCACCACTGCCCCTCAGAAGAAGCGATACGGGTCCTCAGCAAGGGGGTGCAATGGAGGCAGAGAGGTCTCAGACAAGCCCCAGACCAAAAGGAGGACTCCCAGCAGAGAAAGAAGCGCCATGAGAACCATCCATAATATTTTTCTGCCACTCTCCTCGACCCCCCATGCTCTCTCTAGGTAGCTAGCTCTTCCCCTTTGCCCCATCCTACCCTATACCTCACGCCTAAACATGTCCTCAAGATGGGGAAGCATCTGTGCAGTGGGTGGTGATGGAGGGGGGCTGAGGCCAAGAAGGCTGCAGACTACGAGAATCGAGTGAGAGTTCCACTAGCGATGGGCCCTGTGTATTTTAGGCTTTTGCTGATGAGAAAGGAACCTCAGAGCAGCTTGAGGGGCACTTCAGCAGAGGATTTTGTCTGAAGGGGCACATGTGGGTAATTGTGCTGCTTGAGCTGGTGAGAAAAAAGAATTGCTGTTCTGTTTGTAGTTGGAGGGTAAAAGGTTCTCCCATTATCATGTACGAAAAGTCAAATACTTGACACAATTTATGAAAAAGAAATACCTGAAAAACTCCATTTCAGGACATGACAAAAACATTACTTTATTTAGCCTGTCATCTATTCAGCTGGCAGGCGAGGGATCTGGAAGAGCTGCACAGTCTCTCTGCAGACCGATCAACTTGCCCCGTTTCCATCCACAGTTGTGACAGGCCTGACACATTCCCAGGGGACTTTTCAATGCTGTAGAACCAACATTTTCCAGCAGAGAACTGTTCCACCGGAAAACCTTTCAGCCAGCTCTACTATACATTCACAAACATTTTGTATACACCAGATGCTCAGCGTATATTCATACACTATTCACATTCTATAATCTCCAGATACTTTAAGTGCCTGTCCCCAAAGAAAGAACAAAGTAAAAGAGGCCCCTTAAAATGCCGATCGCAGTTAAAATGACAAATGGTCAGTACCAGCTTTCGCAAGAGGAACTCACAGG
>NW_010531220.1:43245-54877 GCF_000687285.1 Phaethon lepturus | reverse complement strand
CTCTTCCCCTTCATCCAAAGGCTCTGCTAACCAACCCCTCCTCATTTTAGCTTAGCAGCGTTTCGCTGCGTTGGGCTCTGATCCCACTGCTGACTGCACAGCAGTTCCTGCCATGCCTGTGTAGAGCCCCACTGGAGTCCATAAGGATCTGCTGAGGAGCTGGAGACACACGCGCTCTATCAGCACGCAGAATCCAAGCGTGCCGTCCCTGTACATTTTCTGCCGCACAGAAGCGTGTGGATATTGCACACACATACTGGATTGCAGTCTCAACTTCATCTTTTTTTGAAAGCTCTCCTCAGCCCCATGAGCTCTCTCCTGTGGGACTCCATGGCTGGGAAAATTAAAATTTTGTTTCCTTCAAATGCTACGTCTCTGTTTTTCCTAGAGGCGGCTACAGTTCTTTCTCTGTGATCTGAAATTGCAGCAATAATTATATTTCCTATTTTGTTCACTGTAGTTGACTGTTTTGGCAGTCATCCTGTAGCAGTAATCCACACATAAAGAGTCATCTTGCATTTTTCAATCCAATTTAAAGGGAATTGTTTCTCAAGGAAAGCAAGGGGGTGAAAATGTTCCCTTCTGGCAAAAACTTCAAGTACTTGGGTATTACACGCAAGAATTTTACCTACCCGTCTTATTCATCATTGCATTTTACAAGCACTGATTTAAATTCTTTGCACTTTTAGGGAGGCCTGAGAGTTTATTCATGTTGCTTTTCCTTTAGTCCTCCCTCAATTCTCCCAGCCACTCAGAGAGAGAACTTCAGTTCCCTCTTTCCAGATGATGCTCAGAGCACCGAGTGCTCTTGTTTTGTTCTTGTTTTGTTCTGCGGCTATTTGATTGTTCTAGACCGGGGGAAAGGATGCAGTAGAAATGAAGGCAGGGATGCAGTAGGAGGCAAGGGAATAATTATTTATTCTTGCCATCAGCTCATTCTCTTGGTTTGATTTACACAACTTGCCCCAAAGTTTTCCTTCTAATTATTTTTGCTGAAATACCCAGAAGCCTTTAATAATGGCATTTACATGTATAATGTAGCATTATTAATGTTAAACAAAGCCTTTGAAATCCCCTCCATTCTGCAAGCCTCGTACCCTTTCAGAACGAATTATTTTCACAGTAACCTCTCCCAGACACACACACCCCCGCTCCACACCGCTATTTTGTTAAGTCCAGATACTTTTTCCTGTTCCCCATTCATTTTCAATCTTAATATTCTCTAAGTCATGAAGACACAAGATGAGCACAACAATGAAGATGCTGGGGCCAGAAACAGTTAGGGTCAGGGCAGACATAAAATGAGATGACTGGAAATTCAGCCTTTAAATCCTGCCCATTCCAACTGCTGAAGCTATCTCTGCATTCGAGACGGAGCAAGCACCTGAAATAATAGCATCACAAGAAAGACAAGTTTCAGGATATCTAAGGAACAACTAGAAGAAGAAAGTACTAAAAGTTTAGGAAGCAGAATTGACGTTTGGGAAGCATCCTGCCTCCACATCCCAGCACATCCAAGTCTTCAGCCGTTTTTCCAGCTTGCACCACCAAAACCTGCTCATCACCTGAGGAAGCTTCAGATACATCTGTTGCAATTACAGGAAGTCTTAGGAGCTTTTCTCTGTTCTTTTTAATTGTTGTTTTAATTGGCTTTTCCCTCACCCAGGCATGCAATGATTCAGGCGTCAGTTGTTCCTACAAGACCTCTGCTGTATCCCCCGCTGTGACCCAGCTGCTGCCCTGCTCAGCAAACCAAGCTCGCTCCAAGACATGGCCCACGGCTTGCTCTCGGTGAGCAGGGACCTGCTCGAGTGTCCCCATGCGGCTGGGCAGGCAGCGCCGGCGTGCCACAGGCAGGGGCTGGCAGTAACGTCAGGGCACGGCCACAGCAGCGATTCAGGACACCGCAGCTTCCCGGGGGTACAGGATCTGCTCCGCGGTCAGAGAGTGCTAAACACCTGCCCGCTCAGCATCACAGCCCAAAAGCTTGTGGTGTGCTTGCTAGAGGGGAGCAGGAAAGGGACAAAAACCTATTAGATAAATGCCAATATCAACTGAAATCACAGGGAAAAAATTAGTCACAAAGAGGTTTTGTACCATAAGGGCAATTCTAGAAAGTTTCTGCACCTCAAACTCACGTATCACTTCTGGGGCATCTTAGTGCCACTTCACAGCATCACAGAAACATTGGCAGGATGGGGACTTGAAGGATCCCCTCGCCATGAGACCATCACCAACACTAGATACAATCAGCTGTGGCTGACCTCGGGGCCCTTGTTCTAGCTCTGCACTACCCTCTTTCTGAAAATTTTTTTCCTGATGTCCAAGGAGCTACCATGGCCTCTCATTATACCGTCTGGCACTACCAGAAACAGTTTGGCTCCATCATCTTTGTAACTGCCCTTCAAACAGTGATGGGCACCTACACCTCTCACCTACATCTCAGAGGGCAGAGCCAAAAACAATCCCTTGGGACAGCACAGGGCATGTGGTGTCTGTGTCAGGGCAAGCTCAGTTAGACACTGCAAGTAATACCCACGGTCTACAGATCTTCCTTGTTCCCACTGGAGAGTGTCTGTTGAATTCCTTCCCCAAAGGAATGCAGAAGAGGCAAAAAAGGTATGAGGATGGATGACACAACTGGAAAAGTCTTCCTGAGAATCAACTAAACAAATCAGAGTTCTACTGCAGAAAATTGACAGCTAGGGGGGAATATTGTAAGGACTTCTAAGATCAGGGGCTAGATAGAGAAAGTGAAGAGGGAATAACTGTTAGCTACTTTTTTTTTCAGTAAAAGAATGAGGGGAAATCAAACAAGAATGCCAGGTGGCAAGTTTCCAACAAAGAAGAAGTTCTTCACCCCATGAGCAGTTAAGTGGTGAAACTCCTTGTCTCCTGGATGCTAAAAATGTTTACAGGTTCACAAATGCCAAGAATTTGCATGTGGGTAAGTGTATGGAAGAAAATCCCATCCAGCGCTACTAAATACAAAGATACACTGACTAACTCAGACACTCCTGAGCCATAACTCACAGGATATTTGGAGAATATTCCAAGGAAGTATCACTAACTGATCCTCTATGAGTTGCTGTTGGATGCAAAATACTGGGCTAAATCAGCTTTTGATCTAAACCAGTTCATACATAGTTACAAAAAGGTTTCTAAATTAACATTTACTGGACAACTTTAAGTCTACTAGGACAGTATAGCAAAGTCCCTATCACTATGAGTCAAACGAATTTACAGTTCTACCCCCCCCTCTTTTTATTTAAACACTGCATCATTAAACAGAATCAAGACTTTTGGCTTCCTGGAGAAACGGAGTGTGCCTGATCACCCCATCAGTTCAGCGGGACATTACTGCTGTCCCACAGCAGCCAAAGGTGCAGAACCTGGGATTGAGCCCAGGGACTTCAGCCGTGGCACATCACTCTGCTACACTCTTCACTTCACAGCCAACTGCCCCCAGCTTCAGAGCATCTTTTATGAAAAACATCAACGTCGAACCATGGCCAGGGTGGAACAGGCTTTGATGCCAATCACCCTCTCAATCAAAATTTACACCTTCATCTCCACGCCAAACATTCACAATCCATTTTTTTTGCCCTCCTCTGATTTTCTGCCCTCTGCTATACATGAAAGTCCCAAAATTATACCACAAGGTTAAAAACTGGTCTTGGGGTAGTAACCCATTTGGCCAGGGGAAGAATGCAACCTCATCACATCACCTTTTCATTTCTGCCCTGATGGGTAGAACACGCCGGACCACACTGCGCTGCCACGCATCACCCCACACTGCCGTGATGACACTCCTCTGGGGCAGCAGCTCTGCTCCCGGCCCCTGACGATACTCAGCCACCCGGACCTGCCCACTGCGGGCATGCCTCCATTTCGGCGAGTTTCTGGTGCTGCCTGTGCCAACTCCTTTCTCCTCCTACTCCGCTGGGTGGGAGGCATACCCCAGGAAGGCAGTTTGGCTGGGGCATCCCTGTGTCAGACGAATCCCAGCTGCCACAGGGGCCCCTGGGTCTGTCAGCAGCCAGATTAAACTGAGGTGGGTCTGACTCACACCAAAACCCAAGCCAGCCAGGGGAACATACGGGTGCAGAAGTGGTGTAAAGCCCCTTGCCTGCTAGAGCGCAGTGACACGTACCAGGCACAGCGCGGCGCTGCCAGGGCCCGAGGCCCAGCGGCACAACGCCCCGAGGAGACAGACGACTCCTGCGGTCTCGCTGCAGGTCCCTGCCCCGTAGAGGATGGGACCTGGGGGATCCAAGGCTGTCCGACAGATTTGTGCACGCCAGCACATTTATGTTCACCCCAGGTTTATTCCACTAGCTTTTCTAGCCCTAAGACATATTTTAAGCTAAGCAGCACCCAGCACTCCAGCACCCAGGCCGAGACGAGGCAATGGCGTACCGAGCCGGGAATCGGCACGCCAGGGACACACGCTGCCATCCCCGCTAACCTCGCCGCTTCTACACCTCTCCGACCCCTCCTCACCCTGATCCTGCGGTGGGTTGGTCGAGGAGCGGAAAGTTGGTCCTCACGGAGCCGGCACGCGCCAAGCAGGCACGGGCTTCGGAGGAATTAATTCAGACGGGCAAAGTCTGATCCCTTTCAGGGAGCGTGCGAGGGAGGAGGCAGCACTCAGCGCTTCAGACATCAAGGCAGCATAAGAGAAAAAGAGATGAGAGAAAGCCTCACATAGAAAAAGGCAGCAGGAAAAATGTCCTAATTTGGAGAGACAGGCCTCATTGCCATGGCAACCCAGAATCGCCCCAGAGCGGCCAGATCTGACTTTGTATGTGGTGTTAAACAATTCAACCATTAAGGGAAAATATTAAGGGGAAAAAAATAAAGGGGCTGTGGAAGGGAAGGTATTTGGCAACAAAGAGTTTTCCTCTGGGGGCACTCGGTCAACTGAAGTGAACCTTTTGAGTCTTAAGTTGTATTTTTTTTCCCCACCATCTTTAGGTGCAGACACATTTTTGTGCTTTTCCTTCATTTCTAGAGAATGAGTCACTCCTTCCTCGCTGCACTGCCTTCCCTCCCCAGCCTGGTGCTTCACCAGCAGCAGGGCCAGGGCCTCCTGGGCAACAGAGGGAGAAAGGGCAACTGGAGCCCCCGTTCCTTTCCTTAAAGACCCCTACAAAGACCTCCCAGGACAAGGCAGAAACTGGGAACACATAGCAAACCACATGGGGACAGTGCAGTGTGGCAGCACATGTCACCAAGGAGGTGGCAACACAATACAGGGTGACAGTAGCCACCAGCACCTCCAGCCTCTGGCCCGTGGCCTTGAGGAGGCACGTATGGGATGTTTGCAAGAGAGCTGAGGGCTGCTGAGCACATCTGGCCATGGGGTAAGCCAGAGAAGCGGCGGGAGAGATAGGCTCCATAGGAGTCACACAATGCACGTATCGCTGGCTGAGAGAGGAAGATGCATCCCTGCAGTCGTTAATTAATTATATGATCTCATCCTGAGACCTTTCTGCCTGCTTTAATCTATGAATTACTCTGAACATCACATCAACCCTCCTCTTCGCAGACTCTCTCCTCTTTCTTGGGGTACCCTAAGCCCTCTCTCCGCACTGCTGCCTCTTGTCGAACACCCTTATTCAGCAGGTCTCCTCATCTTTTCCTTACCCCTGGCACAGTTCTGGCACCTTTTCTCAGCCCCCATGAGAAGTACCACCCATTCTGCAGGGGCTACCGCTCAAGGGGTGCTAGCACATGGAGGTGGACCAGTATGAAGGCCAGGTGAGCAGCAAGGAAGTAATATCAGATATGACTTTACCCTCTGGAGTTCCCCTCTTTCTAACTGAAGGAACAAATCCCAGGGGATGAGTTCCCAGAGGACTATCCCCTACAGATTCCTTAAGTGCAAGGAAGTAAATTGATTGTCACAACAAGATCTTTGTCACCTCGTGTCTAACCTACTCCTGTCAGCTCATTTCCTATCCAATTTATTTAACAAATGGCAGCAAAACATTTGGCCAAAAGGATTCTTTGATAGTAGGGATGCATGCAGCATGGAGGAGGACAGGACATGATTCTACACGGGCATGGTTACACAGCAACACAGCCACACATCTTCCACATGCTATTACCCATTCCCATACAAAACCACTTCTCCCTGGCTACAGAAACCCAAACACATCAAGCAAGAAAATCCTTTTTCCTAGTATTGCAGTCTAGACTACACCAGGAGAGGGGGAAATAGAAAAACTAAACTCACTCCTCTACTACCAAACAGAAAAAGCCATCAATGTATGATGTGAGAGATTTGTGTATTTTATAGCAGCGGCACAGCAGGAGCTACTGGCTGGCTACTGGCACTCTGGAAGCACAAAATGCCTCCCCACAGCTTCTGTTGTATATTACTGAGTGTTATTACAGCCATGTCTCAAGACATAGAGCAACACACTGCTGGAGCAGTACAGTGACCAGCGAGCGACACTGTCAGACAGAAATGTGGCCCTAAGCACAGCAGGAGACAAATACCATTCACAACCTCCATTTCTTCTCCTGGTGGTCAGTATCACAGCATGCTTTTTCCAGCCCGTTTCGCCTCTGGTGAGAAAGCTGCCAGCCACAACTTCAGTTTATAACAGTTAAGCAGACGAAACTTAAAATCCAGGTGTCTGCACAAAATCTTCCAAGGGAGCTCAGGCAAGGGCAGAGGGATCGGACAGAGAGAAGGGCTGTGACAAGCTGTGGTGAAGGTGAGCCCATGGCCTCACACCAGGACATGGAGACAGCACAGATTAACAGCAGCATGGCTCATTGGGGGAGAACGGACCATGGGCACAAGGAATGGCGCAGCCCAGGGAGGTCTCCAGCCATTCCCCAAATGAAGCTGTTCCACCATCTGCAGGCGAGCACACTTTGGCATTAAACATTTTGCATGAAGGCCTAATTAATGGAGCACAAAGTGACTTATTAAATATAAATTAAGGAACCAACTGACTAGCAAAAAAAATTACATCTCTGGCTAGGTAATGGCTGTATCGAACATTTGGATGTGCTCAAAGCCCAGCAAAACTTACCTGGCAGATTCTAAATAAGAAGTAGTTTACCAAAAGATAGACAGAGACTTTTAAAACAAAGGAGAGGGAGGCCACATGAGTTTGAGGAATCTGTCAGATGACCAAAACTAGAAGAAAGAGAAGGCTGGCTGGTTCATCCTCTGTCCAGTTGTCGTGGTTTCGCCCCAGCCAGCAACTAAGCACCACGCAGCCGCTCGCTCACTCCCCCTCCCGCAGTGGGACGGGGAAGAGAATTGGGAAAAAAACCTCATGGGTTGAGATAAACACAGTTTAACAGGACAGAAAGAAAGAAGGGAACAACAATGATAATACCAACAAAGGAATGTACAAGAACAAGTGATGCCCAATACAGCAATTGCTCACCACCCGGCGATCGACAGCCCGTCCCCGAGCAGCGATTTCCACCCCCCAGCCAACTCCAGTTTATGTACTGGGCATGACGTCGTATGGTAGGGAATATCTCTTTAGCCAGTCTGGGTCAGCTGTCCCGGCTGTGTCCCCTCCCAGCTCCCAGTGCACTCCCAGCCTGCCCGCTGGAAGGCCAGCACAAGAAGCTGGACTGTCCTTGACTGCTCAGCAACAACCCAAAACATCAGCACATTATCAACAGTTTCTCATCCCAGATCCAAAACACAGTCTCACACCAGCTTCTGTGAAGAAAACCAGCTCTATCCTGGCTGAAACCAGGACACCAGTTCCTCCTTATCTCCTTCCACCCCAGCAGTGCTGTCTCCTGCAGGCATGCACATACTATAAAACCTTGTCAGTCCCATTATAAATGATTTTGGTGTTCAGACTGCAACCGCAGGAGATTAGCCCATAGACCCAAGGAGGACTCCCTGCTCAGAGACATGTCCAAAGTTTGCTGTGCATCTCCCTGCCTGGCATTTCATCTCATTATGCCTTTCAGGCCTGCCTGTCTTTCCCCCTCCCAGGGGTTCAGCCCTTTCAGCACACCCCCTCCTCTAGATCAAGGGATACATATTTCCCTATTTTCACCTTGAGGTTGGCTCCTTCTCAAGCATCCACTGGGTAGAGCATGTCCTGATCTCCTTCAGTGCCACCTGAGAAACCCATCCACCACAGTTTGCTGTAGCCTTGCCACAAGACTACGAATAAGGATAGACAGAAAGCTCAGCCAGCTGAAAGGCAGAAAAAAGTGGGGCAGAAAACAGATGTCTGCTTGTCAGTTATGAAGACAACTGAGGTGCAATTCACATTTTAAGTGCAATTTTTAAGTCTCTGCATTGAAAATATAGTTAAAGGTACATGCCCTCCTCCTCCACAGAGGATACTAACGGAATAATCCAATTACGGCTGCTGTCATCAGGCTAATTTCTTTTCTCAAGAGGTCTGTTTTTGGATAGAAATATTAAAATCTCCAAGCCTCGCGCCATGTTCTCCTTCAAAAGCTAACCGACAGGAGCACGCGACACCAAGCCTGTTCATGACTATGTCTCACTTGCCACCGTGATCCAAGCCACCGTGGTGCGGTAGTGTGAGTCACAGAGCGCACATACGTGTGCCCAGCACAAGTGTGAACCGAACGGCCAGCCCCGAGAGACAGCACCACACGCGTTACGTGCTCGCCTATGCGAAACGCAGAGCAGGACCGCGCTGGAGTGAATCGGAGTGAGTCACCCTGGGAGCACGCGGCAGGGAGGGCGAGCGCGCTGCAAGCCTGTTTGGGACACGCTGTGCACGGGTCACCTGTGCAGAAATCACAACTCCCAAGACACTCCGACGCAGGGCTTTGCCTACCTTCTGTGTACATTTTTAGCTCGTTTTCCTTAGGAAACGAAGCTCTTGTAAACCCGGTGTGTGTGTGTTTGTGCGTACGTGAGTGAGGCTTCCCAATAACTCTTGAACCTGCTGGCCACTTTCCACCTGATTTGACAAAGGGGCAGAGGCCTCAAGGAGAATTAAATTCTTACAGTGCTGTACAAAATACAGCCTGCAACTGCATGCAGCCCCAAAGCCTTTGTCTGGCCCCACAGCAGCGCGTGTCATTCGGCCGCTCACAGTCGAAGTCTCACTAAGCAATTAAATAAACTTCATCCTGACCTGGCAGCATGCCTGTAGTGGGCAGCCCCCGGGGCACCTCAGCACGCCTCGCTTTTGCCCAGCCAGCGAGTATAAAAGACACGGCGGAAACTGGGAGAAAAGCAATAGGAGACCTGAGGAAAATGGGATTACTGTAGGCAGAAGGTGCAGCCGGCTGCTGAGAAATTGAAGCTGCTGTGGGCACACATACTTATTTGGGCCAGACATCTGGTTGAAACAGGGTGGTGGGTGGAGAAATGAGATCCTTTTAATGGCCCTGGTCTTCACCACTGGGGGAAGGATCAGTTCAGCTCTTCTGAAGTCTCTTCACCCAGCTCAGATTCTCTCCTCTGTGGACTCTCTGGTGTCTACTAAAGGCTAAGCTCACATTACAGTCTTAGTATATAATTCAGTTAAAGAGTCAATTAACCATGAGATGTGAATTCAGTGAAAACAGGATTCATTCATTTGGGAGCCGACAAAATTACTTGTTCCATTGCCCTTCCACTCACTCTGTCTTCTCAACAAGCTGTTCCAATGTCAGGTCATAAAATTCACTTTCAAGTGTTCCAGAACAGTGTAGGGGGGAGCGGAAGAAAAATGTCTAGTGTGGATTGCAAAAGCAATGAGGAGCTCTGGGTGTCCATTCAGAGACACAACATGAAAGGTCCAACTTTCAGAAGGTAGAGATGCCCAACATTTTTTCAAATTTGGGCTGCTCTAACCTGTCTCATGCTGGATGTCAGGGAAAAAAAGGCACCTATAATCACTGTTCACACTCAAAACACTTTAGGCTACTTTTTCGATTGCCGTCGCTTCCTGGGAGGTGGGCAGAGCCCATCCAGATACCAGGCATCCTGCGCCCGGCAGCTTGGCAGGCAGTACCGCGTGGAAAAGGCGCTCCGCTCCACCAGCCCCGATGCCACCTGTTCGCAACCCTCCTGCCGCCCACCCAGCCCTGCCGCGCCGAGGAACAGGCTGAGCCTGGCCCGCAGCCCGGGCCGTGAAGGAGCCCAAATGGTGCCAGGCAACTTGGAGGCACAGAAGGCAAGCGGTTCCGAGAGATGCTGTCTCCATACTCCATTAGCTGACAAATGCACCATTATCCAACAGGAGCCTCTCTCTCCACTTCCTGAGCGACTGACTCCTTTGTTAAGAATCCATTGACCCCTCCTTTTTATCTACAGTACCTTCAGAAGAGGATCATCTTCCTTAAGTTTCTCCTGAGTTCACTAGGTGGTTTTTCGTCTTTTTTTTTTAACTATCTCTAGTAGATAGCTAAAAGGTATTGATAACCATTATCTCAGTGCATCCCCTGAAGGAAAGCACATGCTCTCCTCTCTCAACCTCCTTCCATGCTGCTCCCCAGCAAGCCTTCATGAACTGGAAGTGATGGAAACACTGTATTTCCAATGAGGGGAATCTCAGCAAGAGGAGGCCATCGCCTTCGGAAGAAAAACTCATTTATTTCAAGAGGGTCAAAGCAACCTGGGGCCACTTGCAAGGAAGAACATTTCTGGTGATAGCAATTTTACCTCGCACTCAGCCCCATGCAGGGTGTGTGAACCCTGTGATTCGGCAGGCTTAAATAGAAGTTAAGACAATAAATCTCTCCCAGATCTCTGACCCTTGATAAATGTGAAGAGCTGGTTAATGCAACACACCAAGCATTGAAACTTCAGCTCAAGTAGGTTTGTGTTGGAGGGAGTCCCCATCAGCCGAGAGCCACGAACCCTCACCACACACCACATCCTCACGGGCAGCTCTGCCCCACACATCGCCCCTGGCCATGTCCCCGTGGGCTCAGCAGCCTCATCCCTTAGCCCAAGGGGAGTAACCAGCGATGTGCAAGGCTGTCACAAACCTTTCCCCAAGTTTCGCCTCCCCTTACCCACCCGACCATGACGTGGTATAGAGATTGCTGGATTGTGTTAGGCTGCAGTGAGAGGATCACCAGCTTGTCAAGCTGGTGATGTGGAGAGTGGTATTAACTGAGTAATTAAATCATTTCTGTAATTACTTTCACACAGCTATAAATAATGTAAGCCCACACGTTCTCTCTGGAAGCCACAATAGCGACAGGGGAGAGAGATGCAAATGAAAAAGGAGAAATAATAATAATAAAAACACTTAACATTTATACAGCACACTGCATTTTCAAAGCACAGTGCAAACAATAATTAAGAAATGGGTAGAGTGACAGACACGAGAGGGTGAGAGGAAGGGAAGCGGGAGAAACGAGAGGAGGGGAAGGGAGGCAGGTGTGGAGCGGGACAGGAGACCCAGCAAGGCTGGCAGCCCGCTGGCAGGGCCACGCCACATGGCTCCTCCCCCCCCCCCCCCCTGCCGCAAGCCAGGGGGTAGGGACGCAGCTCTGCCTCTGCAGAAAGCAAGCAGCAAAGCGATCGCCCGGCTGGGAGCCGGGACAAAGCACAGTGCTGCAAGAGCACACACCCGGAGGAGCCAGCAGCTCCATCGCAGAGCATCCTTCTAATGGCTTCTGTCCCTCCTCTCCCGCCCAGCGGCTCGGCGCGGGG
>NW_010531220.1:40269-43224 GCF_000687285.1 Phaethon lepturus | reverse complement strand
CCGGCAAGGCAGCCGGCGGAGGCTGCGGGACACTCGCCCCCTCCTCCCGAGGAGCTCGTCCCTCTGCCCACCAGGCCTGGGCCCTGGCACCGGGCATGCTGGCTAAGGCGGGACATGGCCGAACCAGCGCCGGGCATGCTTTGGGAGACCCGCTGGCCTTTCCCCAGTGGGCTGCACTGATGCCAGTGTCCCCGTTCCTCCGCCCCGAGGAGCCATTTCTGACTCCGTGGCTCAGCGCAGAGCGGGGAGGGAGTATTTCTGTCCGGCCGGAGGGTGAGGCAGCACTCACAGGGAAAGCATCGCTGCCCGACCCCACGGCCCTGTGCCCTGCCCAGGCCCACTCCCCTCACCCAGTTTCCACCCAGCAGCTTTCCAGCCCTGTTTCACACCCCGCGCCTGGCTTGCGCAGCGGTTCTGCCATCCCCGCTCCCCAGCTCTCGCTCCCGTGGCACACCAGGCAGCGACGCCCCGGCAGGCACGTCTCCTCCTCTTCCCTCTCCCCCTCTGCCTTTTCCTATGCCTCATCTCCTGCACTCTCTTCCAGCCCCCCTCCCCTTCTTTCAGGAACTCTTCCAGATGCTCCTCCTCCACACTGGCTCATCACACCCTCCATGCCCCCCCACCTCTCCTGTGCCCCAGCCCAGACCCCCCACTGCACTGTCCATTTCTCCCAGCTGGATCCCACTGGCACCCCACAGAAGAGCCCCGGCCCCAGCATGGCCTGTGCAGGGTCCGAGTGCAGTTTTGAAGCACGGCTTGCAAGGACGAGATCTTTTTTTTAGAGGTACATGGCAAACATCTAAAAAGACCCTGTTGCCTATATGCAGCTTCCCACTCTTATAACGAGGCCAAACTTGGGGCAGCCTATGCGGTGGTAGCAAAAGAACATTTCTGGTTAAAAGTCCTCCCCTGCAAGACATCCTCCCCAGACCTGGGCCTTTACTCTGAGGACCACTGGTGGTCCCGCAGAACCTTCGGAGGAAAACATGCCCATGCTTGCAACACGGGTAAATCGCGTACCTGCCTGTGCCACGTTTTCAAAGCAAGAGAGCTGTTTTGTTTTCCAAATAAATAGCGAAGTAAATCAATCAGCTTGAGGCATACACCTGGCATAGGAAACTTTGCTCAAACAGTCATAGTCTGGCAAAGTTACAGGAAACCCCCAAGAGGACCTTATAACGGGGAATGCTGGCCAAGCTTACAATAGACGGCACCATCAGCCCCGCATACAATAAGCTCTCCTGCATGCCGCAGCTATTCAGCCACCTCTAATGGGCGTTACAGCTTCTCCTCCCGGAGTCCAGATTTTCGTATCAAGCATTGTATTTACTTCCGCTAGAAAAATCCATTAATTGCTCCCTAGCAATTAGGTAGCCTTTGCCTTTTGTAGGGCTCAAAGCACTTTGCAAAAAAGTTGTTACGGTCTTCTTGCAAAGGGCAAATTGCTGTAGACAGGAGTTGGGCAATTATCTTAAAGTCATGTTTTACAGCAGAGCTGCAGTGAGAACTCGGGTCTACCAGACCTGCTTGATTCTGCTGGCACCCTTTAGATCAGTCCTCCTCACTATGTGTGCCTGCCTTTTTTGCGTTTTTCCTGCCCGCCTTTAGACTCAACATGTCCTTCATTCTTTCTTTCCCCCTTCCTCTGAAACATACGTTTATTGTTATTATCAGGAACCTCATAGATACAGAGCTAGAAGCTATTGCCAAAGCACAGACAAAAATTGCCTCGACAAAGTCTTTAGGGTATTTTTTTTTAGTCACTCTCAGGATTTACTTCAATCAAGCCCTCTTTTTTTTTTTTCCTTCCCCCATCCCTGTCTCTCATCTTGTTCATCCTCTTTCTCCTCCACTCTAGCTGTATTACACATTCTAGAGCATTTAGCTCAGTCTTTGTTGAAAACAGCTGAAGCAACACGATTTCCACACTCTTCCCTAAGGAGACTAGAGCACATCCTAATAAAACTCGCTGTCTGAACTTTTTTTCTTGATACACATAGATATCATTTAATATTACCGTTTAACATATCATAATATATAATTTAATATCTTTTCTCGACTTTATCCTGTCGTTCCTACTTCTACTTCTGGCAGCTACACCAAGCATTATTTTCTCTAATCTTAGTCTACCTCTATTCACTGCCTATATAAATCATACCCTGACTCATTGTTCGTCCAATCTATAATACGCACTTACAGCTGTTTCAGTCTTTCTTCATATATCTGTTCCTCCACACCCTTAACAGAGTCACAGACTACAATTATATCTTTTTCTGTACCCTGTTTTTTTTCCAGCCTGTGTATGTGTAATTCCCTTAACTTCCTTCATAATCCATCCCCTCCAAACTTGGTTAATGAGGCAAATAAAAGGCAAAGAGAATAAGAGATTCCCCGGAAAGAATTGTTTCTCTCTGTCCTGCGGTTACTGGGGAATGACATGCGGATCTAAAGCAGCAGCATCGAGCAATTTCACACTCCATGTTTTCAATTTCATTTTGAGGCCAGTTTAGGGTAGGGACAAATTTGAGTGTAATTAATTTAGATTTTGTGAGACAAGTAACCGCTTGGGGTTGTAATAAAGGACTGCCTGCTCCAGAATGAAGAAACTAATCTCCTTGTCCGGCTGGGGATGGCACAAATTGATTTAATACTTTTGTGTTGGGTTCTTTGTTTTGAAGAAAGGAGTTATAATAATGATTACAAATAACTATGGGTCAGATCTCATCAAGCTCCCAGATTTTCTTTAGATAAGTGCTCATAGATCTGGAGACCTACCCAAACATCATCAGTGTGAAAGTCAGGGGTAGAAATCTAGCAAGAAAGAACTTTTTCACAAAAGCCCCACTACTTGCCAGGTCCAAGCTGGGTGGAAATCAACCTTTTCCTCACAGGTATTTTGATACTTCTATTTCCAGGTAGATAACGGCAACACCGCATTTAAACATTAGTAGTAAA
>NW_010531220.1:38116-40238 GCF_000687285.1 Phaethon lepturus | reverse complement strand
TTTCCCTCAGGTAGGTTGCAGCGGTTGCGTTCAGAGCTAGGCAAGGAAAGGTCTTGTCACTCGAAAGAAAACATCACTATAACAACAGAAGAAAACTAACACTCGGTACTCCTGGAAGAAGAATTCTATGACCCAAAATAAAGCAGCTTATAAATAGCTACAAAAGGCTGATGTAGAGGAATCAGACTTCAGTTTTGCTTGGCATTTGTTGTCTGGGACAACTTCTACCGAGGGAAGGCACCCGTGCCTCCATATAGGCTTCTCCTTCAGCATCCTACCACTGCCCCAGCACTGCTGCTACCCAAAAGCACCCCAGGGTGCCTCGGCAGGGTATGAGCCTCAGCAGGCTCCCTCCAGGTCTTCCCCTCCCCAATCCTATGATACTCAAGTGAAGAAGGTGCTTTCAAGCTTCAGGTGTCCAAGGCTTTGCATTTCCAAGGCTCAGGGCAGATATGAAGTGCATCCAGTAGGGGGGGAAAAGTGATGGGGAAATTTCAGGGAAAGTTACATTTCCATAATTGTTTTTTTAATATAAAGGGGATTTCTTGTTGTTTTTTTAAGTGACACAAAAAAAAAAGAAAAAATCAAACTCCATATTTTTTTTCTTGTGACTCTTGAAAATAACACAGTCAAAAAAGTGAAGGCCTTGAAATGGAGTTCCCCCCAAGCAAACAGGAGATAAAGTAGAGGGAAACATTAAAAATTTAAAAGGACACTATTTTAATAAGGTATTTAATAAAAGAAACAATACATTTCCTTGAAAGGTCATGTTTTTATTTAAATAATATTGATGAGAGTACTTGAGCTCTTGTTTAGAAAACGAGAGTTAACATTGAAGGATTTAATGGCCGGAGGGAGAGGTTAAAGCTCTTAAAAGTTCATTTCCAGGTTTCCTAATATCTGAGGGATTTTAAGTGCTGTAGTTTGTTTGTAAAGTAATAAAAATTATTCTAGGGAAATTCTCAGATGTTAATTAAACTCCACAGAAATATGCTACCTATATTCCCTTTCTTTATATGAAAAAATGTAATTTTGTATGGTCAGATTAGACACAGATGTAAACATAAATTACAGCTCCACCTGGCCTGTTATTACATGTGTATACTCAAGGGAAAAACAACACAGGCATACAATACTGGCTTTTGTTCTCTATATCTCTGTGACCTACCTTTCTTCTCCCTCCCCAACTTTTGCAGCAGACTCGTAGTTTGAGGCCACAAAATATTTAGTTCATTATTTGTAAGCTACACAAAGCTTTCATTTGGCAGCAAAAGGAAACACAATACCAAAAGCAAAAGAAGTGTGTTAATCATGTCCTCAATAAAATTATTAAAAGCTTGAAGGGAAACTGCTGGGTTTTTAATTTTAACTTAAAAAAAAAAATCAAACTCATGTTTGCTGATGACTATATTAGTCTAAGAAGCATTTAAACTATTACTATCATCAAATGCAGTTTCAGAGAAATGAAAATGCTTTCTGAAATTACATGAACTGCATATAATTTTGCTTTGGAGGGAAAAAAGGGATAGAAATCTTCTAACAACATTGAACTATACTCTTTCAATGTTTGCAGATCAAAGTGTGTCTTATTTTCTCCCTGCCTTCTAAACAGTATTTTGTTTGGAATTTATTTCACTTAAGTTCATATAATCCATTCAAAGGGAACTTTTGGGTTTGTGTTTTTTTTTTTTTTACTGAATTTCCTTCACACAAAGGCTCTAAAAATTTCAGATGTCATCCCTAATTGAAATGAAACAAATGTACATAAAAAAAAAAAATTAGGTTTCCATTCCCCATGCATCTCTATTATTTAACCTTTGGAAACCTAAGAGTGAAAGTGCTTTCCTTTTAATTACAGATGTTCTGCTTTTAGCAGCACTGTCCCAGTGTCTTTGACTTTGCCCTGGTTTCAGTGCATATCTAGGTGCTCAGCTTATCCAACTAGTTTTGACTTCGCGATACCTGCAGCATCATTTTTCTCCCCTCTGACAGGCAGCTAGTTTTCTTCCCTGGTGCTTTACACCTATTGACCCAGTTTGGACTTGGTCCCCACCGAAATACCAAATACCATTCTTGCAGCAGCAGCATGGCCCAGGCATGGAGCAATCACAGCAACCTTCAG
>NW_010531220.1:19450-38085 GCF_000687285.1 Phaethon lepturus | reverse complement strand
AAGAGACAACATGTCTTGGAAACCTTGGCAGAAAACAAAAAAAAGGGGACATGGATTTATGAAGTGGGGATGAAAAGGCGGAGGAGAAATTTCAGCTTTGGTGTGAATGGGGAAAAAAGAGCAAGGTAGTAGAGGGAATCGCAGTCAGAAAGTCAGCTCTATGCTGTGTGAGAAAAGGAAGGAGAAGCTGGCCTAGAAAGGAACACGGATTTTAGATTTCAGGTTAGTTTCATGCAGTTTTTATACAGATTTTATTATAGGCACAGGCCAATTTAATGGATCATTCTTCTTATCATTTTATTTCCATCATTATGGCTACTCTGCATGGCCAAGCCCTGAGAAAATAGCAAGGGATGGAGAGACAGAGGAGAATGATTTTCAGCTGAGAAAACATAATCATCCCCTTCTTCCAATATTTTTCCTGGGTGCTGCCTGTGCATCATTGTGTTACTGTAAAGCTACACAGGACAAGAAGCTTTGGCAAAATAATGTGACTGTGGAGAAATAGTGAGGGACAGTTGCACCAAAAATTATGGTCGGTC
Source organism: Phaethon lepturus (assembly GCF_000687285.1). Lineage (NCBI taxonomy): Eukaryota > Metazoa > Chordata > Aves > Phaethontiformes > Phaethontidae > Phaethon > Phaethon lepturus. Next base: position 37,543 of record NW_010531220.1, on the reverse strand, counting down.
ACCAGCTATGCTTACAAGAGAACCCAAAGCATTTTCTGCTCTTACCTTTTCTGCTTTCATTATCACCAAGTTGACTTTCTCTGTTATTTTAAAAAAAAAAAAAAAATAGTCTATCGTTACAAAGCAGAACAGTCAGCCAAATGGTGTGGTCATTTTTTAGGCAAGAAGATAAATCTTTTCCAACACAGTAAGTGTCCAAAATCTGAACAATTCTCTCTTCTCTTGATACCTATAAATGTACATTGTTATTGTTTTTTCCTTTTCTGTGACTGCTCCTTTACCTCCTAGTTATGGGCAGAAGGAATAGTAGGTAATATTGAAAATATAATGAAGAAAAGCCCAGTCCAGATTTCCAGTCTCAGGTCTGCAAACACAAGATACTGGTTTGCGTGCTTATCCGAAACGAAGCTTGGTTTGCAGCCTTGAAGGTTTCCTTCCACCATCAGTCTCCTAACACAGAACATCCTCATCTGTCAGCTATTTCCACACTGTGACAGGTTTGGATTTCTGCTTTCAAAACAACTGGGGAGAAAGGAGAAATTATTTTAAACACTGGAATGGGAGCAGATATGCTCACTGGTCCCTGAGTGCATTGCAGTCCTCTGGACAGCGCAAGCCAACGCTTACGATCAGGCCACACACAGCCATAAAAAGAAAGATCAGTGCGGCAACTTCAGGCAAACTGAAGAGATCAGAGACCTTCAACAAGCAGAGTTCTTGGATCACAAGAACCTAGCTTTGGTGGTGGTGCACCTTTCTCTCCTCTCCGTCTATTCCAGATTAAACACAGAACAGCAGCCATACTATTCCCTTGATCATCAGGGTCCAGGTGAGCACATGCTATTGTCCTAGTCCCTTTTCAAGGTCTCAGCACCAAAACAAGGACCAGGCAGTTCCCTGTAGGGCTGAAAGAGCGCGGCCACCCTTCTGCCCTGCCCCACAGCTGCAGGGCTTGCTCCCCCAAGAGGAGCTAATGCAAGCAGCTACTGGACCTCCTCAGCCACCGCTCCCGGGCCACCCGGCCCTGGCAAAACAACTGCTGCCGTTCCTGCGGTTCGGCATCGCTGCTGGCACGCTCGTCAGAGGCTAAAGGGACTGAACCAGCTACGACGAGACTTTCCCTCGGCAAAGCGGTCTCTTCAGAGCTCAAGCGAGGCACATCATGGGTCTGTGCTTCGCCGTTTTCCGGGAACTAAACCCAGATCGTGGTGTGCGCACAGATCATCTGGTCATTTTCTTCTGATGCCAAATGAGGCAGAGATTAAATGTAACGCTCTGTAACAGCTAAACAGGTGGGATTAGAGACACGAGCACCGAGGAGAGAAACAGCAAAAACATATGCAAATGACTATATACTTATTTTTCAGAGGAAAAAGGGAAAACACTGGTAAACCAAGCAAAAATAAACATTATCTACAAAAATCTAATCAAATGCAGTGTTAATGAGCGTGAGTTTGAACAAACCAATACAGAAACGCGGTTGTTACATTTACAGCAACACACCTCAGCCTGCTACGTCACACCACGGGCAGGATTCACGGCATTTAACCTGAGGCTTCCCAAGCAAGTCGGGGTACAGCCCTCGCCGGTAAGCAGTGGGGAGGCACGGGACTGTGGCACAGGCATTGCACCGCACCCTGGGGTGGGTGGGGTGAATTGTCCTCCGGTGGGGGCTCCTTCCCCCCTGCTTGGAACAGTGCCTAGACCTGCAGCTGGCAGCTAGCAAACTTCCAGATGCATATTAAACCTATGGTGCACAGTATACAATATTTCTCTCTGTGTGTGTATATATATATATATGAGAAAAAAAAATTCAGGCTTGAAGTCCTCTCTTTTTTTCTTTTTTTCTTCGTGTCTCAATTTGCCAGCTTCACAGTATATTACAAAGCCCTTTTTACACATGGACCCAAATTTCCTCCCAGACACACTTATTAAACCTTCATTGAAGGTGAAACAGAATTTCACATGCTACTCCAGGGAAGGCAGTTGAATTGAGGAGGGTTTTTTTGCATTAACCGCTAGAGAAGAGGGGCTTATCTGTCACACCAAGGCGTTAGTGGTTTGTAGTATTCTTTAGATTTGCGTTGGTGCTGCTGATCACAAACACACAGGGAGCATAACGAAGCTCTAAGTGCAGGTCTGAACCTGTGAAATGCTGAGCAAGTTCAATCACAGCTGACTGCTGTGGGCGTTGAGGGGTTGCTGAAAGAAGCAATCCATGCTTGCAGGATCAAACCCCAGCCACGCAACTCATCTGCAAAGAATGTGACTACGAGTCACTAAAAGCAAAGCCTCTGTTAAGGATGTCTGCGGAAAACAGATTGTTTAAGGACTGACCAGGCTGACCAGTATTTTTAGTAGAATATCAATGTATTTACTCTCTACCATATTTTAATTCAATTCATCAAATAAATATTATCCATTAAAGATTATGCACCTGTGACTCAGAAGCGGCAAAGATCAGCCTTTTTCAATTTATGTTTAAAAGAAATCTTGGCCTTTCCTAAAACTGCAGACCTTTGTATGTAACCTGCTTTTCCTGTCTGAAAAACTAACAAAAAAAAGAGAGTTTGATAAAACAGAGGTCTCCATTCATAAGGCTTCCACCTTTGAGCTCCCCGTGGGCTGCCTGCCCACCAGAAAGCTCTTTAGAAATGAGCCGGTGGGGTACACAGGGCCGTCACAGGAGATGCTGCCTTCCCAAGGAGAGACTAGAGATAGGTAAAAAGAAAAATCTTTGCAAAGTTCAATAGGCCAAATTCCTCTTTGAATTACAGCAGCATAAATCTGATCTAATCCTGCCAAAGGCAATGGGGCTATGCTGGATTTACACTGCGGGAATCTGAAATCAGAATTTGGCCTGCCATGTTCAAAGTCACAAGGAGCTCTTCCCAGTGCTAAGGAGGTCTGGCATCAGTAACACTTATGCTTGTTCAAAGAGAATGTAAAATGCCACTGTAAGTGTGAAATGCAGCACTCGAGTAATGCTTCAGACCTGTTTTGCACAGACATTGATAACCATGCAACACAGCAGGCAGGTGAGCATCGCGATGCGGCATTGTTGCCTAACTGCCCTCCAAGACAGAAAAAGCTTCATTCTGGGTGGAATGGGGCAGAATGACTTTATCACATGTGCAACTATTCGAGTAGAGAGTGAAAAAAAATGCCTGTGATTATTTTATTCAATTACTACTTTAGTTTTAAAGGCTGATATGAGAAAACAACACTGCATATTAACTGTATGTTATTTGGCAACTGAACGGTTGGTCAGAGTGAGAAAATAATTTGTCATTAATTTATTCCCATCTACTCACCTATGATAACCTGCACTAGATTATTTATTTACAGGGTAAACAAAACAGAAAGTGATTTCTTAGCCCACTAGATTTCTTTCTGAGGGAAAGCTGCCACAGTGACCAGCTCAATTCTCTCCCTTCCTTCAATGAGACCTGATTCTGCCTAGTTAAATGTCTCAGATTTGCTTAAGAGTGACCTGTAAAAGAAAAATGCAGTTGGCTCATGTCCCTGTTTACTTCTTTGTGATGCACAAAGTAGGGTTAAGAGGGTCTTCTCAATCAAAGGGTTGTCCCTGACTCTCTCTGGCACTGAGCCTTAGAGGGAAAAGGGCAGCCCACTTCTCTTGGATATTTCCACTGGCCCACAGCAGCTGAGAGGCCACTGTTAGCCACACCAGCTGGCCAAATGCATGCTCCGGAGTGAATTGCTGGGTCCCCTGTTCCTCCCAGGAGGGAAGATTTGTATCAGGTCCAGCTGTGCCCCACAGAGGCTCCCCTAAACTGAGAGTTATCAGTTGGGCAAAGATACTGCTCTCTCTGCAGCTTGCCCTGTTCATAAGCAGTGGCGGGAAGGCTTGTTTGTGTACTAATTCCCTAGAAGACTGTCTGAGGTCTTGGAAAACAGTGAAATGTGAGTGATATGAAGGAATAAAGTAGTACAGTGGAAACAAGATGGACTTAGCTGGACTGGTTCAGACTGGTTAGTTGCTTTAGCTACACCTATTTAACTTCAGGAGCTAATGAACACTTCTGAGAGATTATGCCTTTATTAAAGATTCAATTATTTTCCAATTAAGATGTAAGAGCTGTATTAAATGCCCCTGAAAATACCACAATGTCTTCCTGGTGCATGCAGAAAAAACCCAAGCTAGGATCCTCGGTTCTTCTAAAGTAAAACACAGGCAAAAATAAAACCTTTTTAAAAAAATCACAATTGTCAGGGGCTCTTTACCCTTCTCAAGGAGGAAGAAAAGGGCTGATTCTTTTGCAGCTTTCTTCTACCTGCTCCTTTCCCTCCTCGGTTTTTCTCTGTTGCAGATAATTCCACATGATTAATAGGTTCTTCTCAGCAGTGCTACATACAGTTAGTGCTTTTAATCTCTCTTTGAATCTGAGACTCTCTAATCCCCCAACCCTTCGTCCCCATGAGACTACACCTGAGGATCACAGAATAAGATATTTCTTTCTGTTTCAAGTTTCGATCTACAGGCCTGCGATAGAAGGAAACTCAAATTTACCTTATCTGCCATGATCATGGAGGAGCCTCCATGGATGCCCAGGATGGGAGTGAGAGTCTGGGCAGAGATGAAGTCCAGGATCTGGGCAATGGCTTCCTGGTCTGTATCATCAGCGAATACCACCCCTTGAATCTTCCGGTCTGACATGAGGTCACAGATGCGTGTGATGATGCTCTTGGGATCTGTCTCATTCATGGCCACCAGCTCCACCCGAGGCACCACTGAGAGGTGGTGGAAGTCATCTTTCTCGTGGGCATCTTTGATGGCCACTTCGTCTGAGGTCCCCACCAGGATAACCGCAATGCCAATGCTCGGGTGGCTTTTCTGGGCATGGGCCCCGCTCCCTGTTGTCGCGAGGACTGCCAGCACCAGCCAAAACCTTGGAGAGTAGCACTCCACCCTGGGCCTCATCTTGGGCTCTTACACTCCCTGAGCAAGGAAGCAAAAAAAGGAAAGAGGGAAGGTTAGAAAAAGGGAAAGTGATTAATTGACAAGTCAATCATGCACTCAACCTTCAAGGCAGATCCATTGATATTCCTCAGCCACGAGCTCTCCTCCCACCAGTCCCTTCTTGCCTGACGCCCAATCCTTTGGCTACATTCAGGGCTCTGTTGAAGTCAGGGGGTGGGGAGGTGTCAGGCCAGTCCAGCCTCTACTGCAGAATTTGGAGTCACTTCAGAGAACAACTGTCAGCAGAAGATGGGATGATGTCATCTCTCAGGTCCCATGTCACTCTGAGACCCAAGTCAAACGTGATAGAGAATTGTCCTTTGATGGCTGATTGATTGTCTTCGTGAAACTAATTGCTTATGTGGAGCCCATGTCCGAGTGCTTACCCTCAACACAAAGGAATTACTGGTGCTTGTAATCAGTTTGGCCTTCTGCTGGAGGTATAGGCAGGGAGGCTGAAGGGACCAGGATAAGGACTCCCTTTTGCTTTCTCAGCACAGACCCTCCAGAATAAAGTGAGGACAAATGGGCAAGGGCATTGGATGTATGTGTCTGTGTGTATCCATTGCATGCAACCTTCCTACCACCAGGACACACACAGCTCCAGTCTGTAGTACAGGCAGCCATATGTCTTTCACCCATACAAGGTTCATTTCTTTTTAAATAGCAAGGAATAAAAATTTCATGGTGGTCGTGGCCAAAACTAGATCAGTGTAGTGTGGGGAAGACATTCCCTCCAAGCCCATATGGCTGCTACTTTTGCCCAGAAGCAGAAAGACCCACATTGCTTACAAAGGCTCACCCTCAGCTACTACAGCCAGGGATGTTTCACCAATTTTTTCTCGGAACATGTCCACTTTATTTTGTAATCATAACAGCAGAAATGGAAAAACTCGATAACGTCATCTCTCGAGCCCCTGCCCGAGCAGGACTGCTCCCTGCAGGATTGTTCCTTGCTCGCTCTTTATTTCAGTCTAGTTTTAATAATAGTTCGCATTTCCACAGCACTTCTCATCCTCAAGGCGCTTTACAAACTCTAACAAATTAATCCTTGCAGCACCTATGCAGTGTAAATATCAGAACCCCTCCCTGGTCCGGGGACAACAACAGAGCAGCGTCCCGCCAGCCGCCCACCACCCCTGTGGGAGGCAGCACTGCTCGGTGTGCCAACCCAGGGCCATGCTGCTGTCTCAAGGAGATTTCAGGCATTTCAAACTAAAGCACATTTCCCTCAGCACAAAAGGTCCTGCTCAGTTCTTCATGCCCATAAGTCTGTTCTTCGGCAGCTAAGCACACTTGGAATAAATACGCCAGCCCTGCACTTGTTTGCACTACACCTCTGGTCTTGAGGGTCCAGGAATGGGACACTTCCATACTGTCCACTGCTACATATGCTTCTGTCAAATGAACAGAAAGACAGCGGCAGCAGGAACAAGGCTGGCAAGACTTTGGGGAGGCTGGAAGTCCACAAAACAGCCTTGCCTGGCACCAGCCACCCATAGGGAAAGGGTGCAAGGGCCCCCACCTTGCCCTGCCCAGGAGAATGTGTAGGCTCAGCACATGCTCCCTCATTGCTATGCTAAGCAGAGAGGATGTATCCTGGATTTATTGTACCAGATAAATAAGCAGATAATAAAATAGATCATAAATATGCACCGGAGGAACCAAATCCACTTAGGAAGCTGAAAGGGACCGCGAGTGCGAAGCGCCAATCGATTCTAAACTCTCTGACGGATCCACTTTCTGAGACATGCTCACAAGGAGAACCAAGAGACTTTGAGAGTTTGGCAAAATGAACAGCTAACTTCATTCCAGCAGGACTGTTATCCTCCAATTACGACTCACTAAATTAGATTCCATCACAGTGAAATGCAGTCCCCACTCCTGCAATGCTTTATTAACTTTAATGCACTCTATATGCTCTCTGTCTCTCACTCTCTTGCTCACTCACTTTAATGCTATATTTGTTCTCTTTAAAATATGTCTCCTGCGATCCCTCTGCATAGTCTCACACAGTATATTACGCTTGGTTAGGCAATGGCTAGCTGTGATGCCCAGGGACCAGAGTGTAGTTTCTTCCCAGCCCTTCTCCCACGAGGAATACTTTACAGGGCCTTCCAACCCCGGGCTCGGATAGCAGCGATGCAGGAGCTATGCAGGCAATTGTGGCAGCTGTCTGCCTTCACACCCAAACACAGACCTCTCCCATCGGAAAAAATGCCAGCCAAGAAACCCATTCCCTTCTTTTCGCCTGCATCAAAGCCAATAAATCTTTAGCATCTTCCTCCAAGCAGCAGAAAAAAGCCTAAGATCCTGAAGAGCACTTAGGTGCCAATCTGCTGGGTGTCTAGCTCATGGGATGTGCCCCTAAGGGAGATTTTTCCGTTCAGCACAAGATGATGGGATTCCTTCTACAGGCTTTGGCCAGCTATGCAGGGAGCAGCAAGGGCTAGGAAGATGCTAATGTGAAGAGGAGGTCGTCAGTGCCTCAAAAGACAACCTGGCATCTCCAATTTTGATACTCAGCCATAAGCCCTCTCCTGGTTCAAGCAGAGCAATTCTTAGGTAGTCTGCGGTGTACTACCCAAAACACCTCTTCCTCCACCTCTTGCTCACTCAGAACACTTCTGTCATGGTCACGATGTTTTTCAGGTGCTCCATGGGCAGTTTGTGTGCCTGGGACCAGTGTCCTCCTGAGATAACAGCAGGTGCCAGGTCCAGGCTGGGCTGCCTGGTAGGATGGGACCCAGGAATGTGATAAGGCAGAGGAACTCCAGTAAATTACACCTGACTCAGGGCTGGCAGCACCCCATTAGCTGAGGGGTGGCCTCCACCGTTCAGCCCCAGCACACTCCCACCAGGCAGCAGCAGGTTCACAGCACAGAGATGAGCTGCTCAAAGACTGCAAAAGGGGTGCTCACGGTGCTTACAGTCCCTTCCCTACCCTCCTTGGGGGTGACTTCTGTTCACAAACAGCAGCCACTATCCACACTTCTGCTCAGATGCAAGTGCTGGCTATTGGAGAAACAGGCAGATGTTCCAGCACCAACCCCACCTCTCTTTCCTCCTCCGGTCTGGCTCACTACAAGCCCCTTTTGTAATGGCACACCTTCAGGAGAGGCACAGATGAACCAGCACAGACTTATTACCAGATTAAGGTGACCCCAGACCTATTGTGAAAATGTGTTTCTGCATACATGGCAGCAAGTTTTATCCATTAATTTCTACACTGTTCGAATGCAAAAGTGTGAGGCACCCAATCAAGGAAGCACTGGAGGCAGCCTGTGGACCTCCTCCCAAGTTGTCTTCTTTTTCCCTGGGAACATATGCAAATACACATGAAGAAATTCACATGCACCTCACAGCGCTGCAGTTGTAAAACAGGGCATTTGCCCTTAGTTGTTTCAAGTAACTCTAATATTGCTAGCGTCTAATTTCACCAGTCAAGAATGCTTTTAAAAATGTGCCATTATATTTTATTACAAAGTGTTTTACACGAGCAGGTTTTTCCCTTGGTGGTTGTGTGGGGCAACACAGCGTTTGGAGTCTTTTCTGTGATTTTGCCACTCAAAAACAATTTAGTAAATCCCAAACTCGTCTGGCAAGTAAAATCCTTTACACATCACTCCACACTATTATATTGTCCCTTACTCCCTGGAATATAATATATGACAGAGCCATTAGACAAAGTGGTTTTACAGACGTATCTATATTTAGGTATAAACATGCCTGTAAAACCATTATAACTCTATAATCTCGTTTTACTTACCAATAAAACATATCCACTGCTGCATTAATCTACAACATCTACTTAGTGCTGCAGAGCAATGTTACACAATCACTGTTAAAACGGGAAGGGAAAGCTAACTTCTCCAATTGAAAATGCAAGAGGAATGTAGGTAGTCAGACAGTAATTATTCAGACTGGAATTTGGCCAGAACCAAAGGTTAGATTGCTTAAAAATATCATGAGAACCTTATTTGACACAGCATTTTTATGTGGATCAGATCTAAGATAAGTATTAATAGAAAATTATTAGGCTGCACAGGCAAAATACAGCTCAGCATTTAGAGATATTTCTAGATGATATTTCAAAATAGAGAAAGTACACAAATAGGTCACTGTGCATTCAACCAGGCTAACTGTAAATAAAGTCCTACTCGGGCTGCGTACAGCAAAGCTAGGCAATCTTCGGGTCAGATAAAGAAACTGAGGCAGGACACGGGCTGATGCCAGGAGTTTGGGGGCAGTTGTGTCACATGCCAATGCTGGTACCTCCATGCAGGCCCCCAAAACCCCATCTCCAAGCTCAAGGCAGCAAGAGAAAAGGAAGTCCTGTAATACTGCAGTCCCAGACAAAAAGCTGCCTTGAAGGCAGATTTCCTAACTAGGAAGAAGGCAATGCTTGGGACAGGAGGCTGAACCAGCAAAGGGAACCTCGCAGGGACATTGGCTCCATTTTGGAGGAGGAAGAGCATTACCTGTCTTCAGCCTCTCCCACCTGTACTACCCTGGAGGGCCATGGGGAAGTTCATACCCCAGTGCTTTCTGGGCTCTGCTCACTGGGAGCTCTGATGAGGTCCCAGCACCGGTTGGGGGACTTCAAGAGACAGAATTTAAATTCAGCAAGGTAATTTTGCATCTGTGCCAACTGCAGTGCTAATTCCCAGCCCTGCTGTCATCCCTGATCCCTAGCCCAGTTCCAGGACTCACCACCACCCTCAGCCCCACTACTACCTACAGACAGATGTCCTGCCAGCCCCAGTGTCAGCCATCAATGTTACCATATCCTTCAGCATTTGCTCATCTTTGACAGCATCTTAATTCACACTGGCTTTATCCCTCAGACAATTTGAGCAGTATCAGACAAATCAAAAAGCAGTCCTTGTGTTTCAGGCCTTCCTTAGTTGGGGGTAGGAAGAAATCCATCTCACCTATGAGATACTCTACAAAGCTGGAAGATGCTTTGTGCCTGGTATCCCAACGCACCACCAGGAAAGAGCAAATGCAGTAGAAGAAGCTGTAGGGAAGTTAACATTGCCCTAGACATGCTACTGGGCTGTCTGCCAAGGAAAAACCTGTATGTCCAGACCAAAGAACACCACTATTTCTGTATTTACCAACTGCAGAAGGCTGGTGCATATTTAATCTTTCTGTCTACCACCTGCCTTACAGGTAAACTGCAGGAACCAAGAAGTCCTGTGTGGAGAAAGGGACAGGACCGATCACAACCCCATAAACTGTTACTCCTAAGAGCTGGGGCTTAAGGCTGTAAATCATGCCTTAATTTACACCCAAGCTTCTCCAACTCCCTGATTTTTGGCAACCCAGTTTCAGCCTAGGAGAGCTTCCTGTTCTCAAGGTTAGTGCCGTTGCCTCAGTCTAGACACACTGCATACTGTATAACTCTGAAGATGCATTCCTCATGGTCCAACTGCTTTAACCGTTGTCTTACCACACCTTCAGCCCAGGCTATTTGTACACTGATAACACTTGTGCTGCTGCTCCCCATATTACTGCTTACCAGGTAGGTGACATAAGTGCCCATAAATCTTCTGGCTCACAGCCCTGTTGTTGCAGAAATTTCATAAACAGAGAAAAAGAAAAGAGGGATGGATGTGGGGTACAATGGATGCGTCTTGGAAGCGCCTGCACACTTCAGGTGCTGATAAACAGAATGAATGATGCTGCAGGAAAATCTCCATACATTCAAAGTAGGAAGATGGCAGAGACTAGAGACATTGGAAAGTGCTGTGCGCAGTGATGAATGCAAGAGCAATCCAGCACCCCGACCAAAGTGGTTCATTACAGTCGTTCTAAGTCAACACCCCACCAAGGGCATTTCAGTAGTTTTAGATGAAAACTGGTGCAGTTTAGTTTATTTTAACCAGCTTTGAACATCACTTATATTTCCTTCTGATACATAAACATTTCTATGACAGTGGTAGAAACATTTCTCCAAGGCATTTTGGGCAGGTCTGCCTTCCACTCTTCACAACCGCACCCTCCCCCTGCAACATGTACCTTTGTCCTTGCCTGCAATGCCCCACAGACTGGTTTCTATCTAATCTAATTTATAAAATGCTCCTTCTTTTCTCTTATTTCCCCCAAGTCAGACCTTTTCTTTTGGGGAATGCATCACACACCCCCAACCAAAGCCTTCAAAGCCCTTGAAGCTCTCATTACTTCACTGTTAGCTTTCCTTTCATGGACACTGGGAGGAAAGTAGCACATACGCTTACTTCTATTCTCTATTTGTTTCAAGCTGTTCTTTCTTCACTAAACCAGGTACAAACTCATCCCTAACTTGGGCAGCGTCATACTCATCCCATATATTACATATTCATTCCTTCCCATCTCTGACAGCTAGTTCACCTCTGTCTATTCAACAGGTCTACCCAAGAATAGGGTGAAAAAGTGCTTCCCCTTTTTCTGCCCCATGCACAGGAGAAGAGCAATTTTCTCCCTACACTTAAGGCAGTACAAAGAACGCTTTGATCATCAATTAGACCCATATCATTCCCAACAGATGAAGAACTATGTCTCATTATTGTAAGCTTGCCCAAGGGTAAGTTCCTAGTGTCCTTCCCACTTCCTCCCACCCACACATATTTTACATATCACTGGTGATAGCTGATACAGCCACAGCCTGCAAGCTTCTGTTGAGACCAACACCAAGTGATTCATAGAAATTACAATTTAAAATCCTCTGCTTAATAGTCTTGCCCTTCCCCCAGTCACTTCAGGATTGCTGTCTACGGCATCTGCTTTAGCACACTACCTGCTCTGAAACGATTCAAACAATAAGATTACCACTGCTAGGAGACAGCTCCAAGGCTCACACTTAGAAACGTTTCCCTAAACTCAGCCTAAATTTTCCCTTTGCTCAGCTGTCCTGTTACTTTAATAATATATCCTTCATTCAGCCTGAACAATTTCTCCCTCTCGACTCACCGTTTCCACCCTGAAAACGCTTGTAGATGGTTATCTGATCACCCCTTGGGACTTCCTCTGCTGCAGCAGAAGTTCAGCTGTGCTCATCCCTCCTCGTAAGCAGAGTCCCCTCAGGTCCTCGGCACGATGAGCGAGGGAGGATGAAGGCAACGGCTGGGCAAGAGGGAGCAGGACTGAGTCTGACCTGCTTAGTCGGGCTGGCACACACGTGCAGAGCTGCGGGAGTCAGTGTCACACACGCAAAAGCCATTAAGCGAGACAGCAGGTCAGTCTGGCATTGCCCAGTGCCAACTTCTAAATGCCAGGGCATAGAGGCTTGGCACGGCCATTGCTCTCTGCGAGCCTGGCTTGCGGAGTCGGGCTGGAGCCACCGTTCCCCTGCCAGGATCTCACTCGCCCCCAGCATCCCACTTGGATGCGTTTAGAGGGATGAGACAGGCCCTCCCTGCCAGAGACAGAAATATCCTCACCACCTGGAGGGTTCAGTTGCCACAGCTGTCGCACCGTGCATGCTCCCTTTGAAACGAGGGTTTCAAAGCTTACAAGATGTGCACCATTTCCCCCTTCCAACTGTCGTCTGCCCCGTCTCGGAACCGGATCCAGGCGCAGAGCGAGATCATCCAAAGCAAGGGACGTGTCGCTGCGTGCGTGTGGCCCCCCCAAAGGGATTTCGGCATGGTTGAAAGCAGCTTTGCCTCCTGAAGTGCAAGACTAGGTTTAGACAGACAGCAGGACGCTGCACCCAGAAGAACACTCCTTTTGCCCATTAAATCACACTGGAACAATTCAGTAATCCATGCTGCAATCCCTTCCTTCCTTTCTTAATACTTCACTTCCAGTTTTCATTTCCAAGCAGGAATTAACAGCACATTAATGTCCTCATGCTATTAAAGACTGCAATTGCCAAAAGCTAGGCATTTCAATACCTCCAATCCATCAATATCCATGAGAAACACGTTTAACTTCACTTGGATGGTTTGGAGAAGCACATCCTCAGCATTTCCCATTATTTGCTGTAATAATTTGATGTTTTCTACACAGCCTTAATCAACTCTGCATTTTGTGCATTGGCAGATTGTTAGCACATCCTCGGCATTTCCCATTATTTGCTGTAATAATTTGATGTAATAATGATTTTTCGCCTTAATCAACTCTGCATTTTGTGCATTGGCAGATTGTTATATTGAATTTCAAAATTTTAAAAGTGAGGAGAATTTTTATTTCCAAGGGTGGAAGGACTTCCCCATTCCCTAGGCTCTCTCATGCACCTCACCCAGTACCTGTTCTTTTCCTGCATCATGTCCTTAAAGGGAAAACACAGAACAGGCAGGCAGAGTCTGCACTGTCTCCTGAAGGCAGCTGCCAAACACCACGCCAGTGCTGAAATCCCATGGGTTACTCAAAGTCTCACATCAAGAGACAGTCTTAAGTTCTTTCGATGCCAGATGTAAACACCACAAAAGCCAAATCACAAAGGTTTCTTAAAACATACCGTAAGTGGGGGGGGGGAATATTATTTTTCCTTTTTTAGGCAGAAATTGTGTGATTCCTTCTTCTAGAATACTGAGAATCCCAAAAAGGGCATCTGAACTAGAGGGAGACCACCTTAAACTACACCTGCACTTTGGATACAGCCACCCACTTTGCTGCCAATCTTCCCAGATATAATGTATGACATGAGATAAAGCTTTAAAACACAAACCTGCCCATCCCTTAGGAAAGGTTGTCATGGGTGCATGTTTCAGTCTTGCAGCCCATGCAGCAAGGGCAAAGTAGGAGAAACTCGTTGCACTGCCTCTGCTCGTTGTGGCACCATTATAGCAAATCCTGAAGCAGAGTGCCAGAGCTCGCCAGACCTGCTCAAGCCCTCTTAAAGGTGTTACAGACAGCAGAAATGGCAGAGAAGGCTGCTCGACACCTGAAACACCAAGGTGTGAGGGGAGGCAAAGAAGCCATGAAGTGGATGCAGCAGGGGGGAGAGGGGGAGACGTGCCCTGTGAGCTGGTCCAGGGCAAAGCCACAGCACTACGGGCACTGATGGGCCACATTTTGCAAACTGCCAGCATCCCTCAGGAGCCTTGGGACCTCTTGATTTCCACCGGTATGCAGCATTTTGGAAAACAGGGTTTCGTCACCAAGGGACCCCGTGATTTCCACCGGTATGCAGCATTTTGGAAAAATTTTCCAAAAGCACTTTGGAAAGCATTTTGGTTTCGTCACCAAGGGACCCCATGAGAACGCCAGCCTTGCTCGTGAAATGAGACGGGGAACTAATGTGGAAGCAAGAGGGACCAAGAGGTGTTTTTGGCATGCCACAGCCATTGGAGCCAAGAGGAGTCAAAAGCTGGCTCTGCTCAGGCCACTGGAAAGGATGGATGAGTACCCAGAAAACCTTACCATGAGTCTCCTTCCTTGTAATTGCCTGTCCCTTGTCCCTTCCCTTTTTCCTCACTCTGATCCTTGATAAAGGACTTTTATGTTCCTGTTATCGCTACTTATAGAAAAGCAAAACAAAATTTACCTAGAAGTAACATGGGAAACCCCATGTGTGACACCAAAGAGATTGCCATTCAAGATGTTTGGAGTTGTACACTTCCAACCCAGAAGCATCCAAAAAAACATTCCTTTAGAAAAACTTGATCCTTACAATAAATGCTAAAGCCAGGATGAAGGGAGAATTGTCAACTGCAATTCAGGAATTTTTTTGGTGGTCTCATTTTTCATTTCTCATTTAAAGTACTTTTGGATCTCAAGCGATGAAGGCTACAGGAGCTGAGATTATTCTTATTACTTTCCATTGCACTTCCCCGAAGGCAGCAATGCCTTCTTGTGAGATCGTACCCAACATTACTCACAGGATCCCAAGAGTGTGTACTAAAACCTGTATGTCCAAGATCTTCAGGACAGTAAATCCTAGTTTGGCTAGGAACAGAAAGAAAGGAATTGCTCTAATATCATAAATAGTTGTCGACTTCCAAGCAAAATCCCTGATATTCAATATTGACTTTGACACATTGAGTCAAACTGCAAAATACTGCTGATCAGTGGTTTCTGATAAAACAACATGTTGTCAGCAAATGCCGGTTTGTTAAGCCTATTCTCATTAAAATATCTCAGCTCGTGACACATTTTCACCTATTCCAAAGCAGCTTCCTTGCTGGCAAGGAAGAGCAAGAGTAATGCAGAGCTTTGGAGAACAAGGTGGAGGGGCAGTGGGCAGCCAGCCTCCAGGGTATGGGCTGGAGGTGCAGCTTTTCCGAGCACCAGGCTCCATCCATCTGGCAGCTTGAATCCAGACCTAGAAATTGGTTTCATCAAGAGATCTGCCCTGTGGGTCTGCCACAGATTCAGGGAATCTAGTTCCAGCAGCTCTTGGACAGTGGAAATGTAAAGTCCAGCTCCATCTTAATTCACTTGCAGAAACTCAAAATACAAGATATCCTAGCTGTGGGTCTCAGAAGTGGAGACCCTTGGACCCTGTGTTTAAACAGATCTGGGGAAGATCGCCAGACCAGAGGCACCAGGCTTTTATAGCGTAGCCAGAAAGTCCTGGGAGCTCTGGTCCCTCTAAACAAAAATCCTGGTTTTACACCAGGGGACTTGGAGACCCCAAGAGTCCTGTCTGGGGCTATGGTGTCAAAGGTGCCAGAAATCTGGGATTCGTAGAGAAGTCCTCAGATGTAATTCAGAGGGCCACAGCCTGAGGCCAGGCCATTAGTGAAAGTGCCCCAGAGCTGCAAACCCTACAAGCCCTGGGAGCCAGGAGAGGAAACAAATAGCTTTGACAGTTTCACCGCAGTTACTAGTCCCTTTTATTGGTTCCTCTGAACTTGTAGTTCCCCAATATTTCCAGATTGCAGAGAGAGGGAGAGGACTTTGCCATTAAGTTCAGACTAAAACTAAATTTCTACCTCTGAATGTCCCCCTGCCTGGAAAACCTGGCTGCAGCCTGTTGCCCTGTAATTCTGTTGGGCTTCGCAAACACCGCTGTGCTGTGCCTGTGGAGCACCCCAGTGACACCAGTGGCGACACAAGGGGTTTGGAGGGCTACTGGTAGCCACAGGGTATGCGTTGTCATTGACGAGTTTACAGAGAGCAACTGCTCTGCTTTGTGGGTTATTTTGTTGAACAGAGACAGTTGTTAAGGACTGGGGTAGTCCTGGAGTCAAGCAAAAAGTTGTCGTAGTCCACCCCAACCCAAATTCTTCTTCCAGTTCCCATAATTTCCTGAGGCACACTAGCATAGAACAATGTTGAAAGACTAGTGCATTCCCACTCCAGAACTAAGTATGAAGTAAAATGAGGGCATGTATGTGTATTTTTATGTATTTATATACATACTACATATATGTATATAAACATCTATATTTGTTGGTCATTATTATTTATTTTTATATATGTAATTAGCATATATGCACTCCATCTCATCTTGGACCAGCAGATAGGGTTGCATTTCTTTGAAGGAGGAAAGCAGCTGGGAGAAGGAGCTCTTTGCAGGATGGCCAGTTACCCCTTTACTGCCAGACCTGAAATGCCACCAGTTCCTAAAGGCACTAAATCCCTATATTCCTGAAAACAGGAAAACTCAAAAGCAGCCCTGGGAAGAAGAAAAAAAAAAAAAGAAAAAGAAAAAAGAAAAGAAAAAAAAAAAGCTGGAGACAACATTCAGGTTGCATCCCTTCTACATCTAGGCTGGTCCTTGCGGGAACCCACCCTTGCTGCCACACCGGGGGTCAGCCCCTGGCACAGAGCAGCTGCTCCCCCTCCTGAGAGTCATTTCTGGGGTGGAGGCAGAGGCAGCACTCAGCCAGGAGGTGGGGGTTTAATGGGTATGGCGTGAAGGCTGTTTTCACACTGCGCATCCTGAAGTGCTAGAGTAACGCTGAGATGCCAGCTCTGTTTTTGTGAAGGGCTTTTGTACAATCCTGAGGCTATAGTGTCATATAACCATCCAGCTAAAGCATTCAGTTAGCAACAGGCTGCAGTCTCTAGCTAGGTCTCACCTTTGTTTGTATATGACAGTACCAATATTGATATCCTGAACAGCCAAAGATTATACACTGCAAATATCACTTGGGCCCTACAAGGAAGTAGAGAAAGCAAACCAGGTTGCCTATATGAATTGCCTCTCCAAACTTTGCCTCATGCACACCACTCACTCCCCTGAAGCTTCTGGGGCTACGCTCACTTTGGGGTTCCCTTGTTTCTCCTTCTCATTGCAGCTTTGACACTTCACCAGGCCAGGTCCAGGCCACAGGGCTGTACCGCAGCCCCATATGGTCACCAGTTTCAATTGAAAAAAAGAAAATCAGCCCTTAGATACCATGGCGGCTTCTGGCAGAGCCTCTCTGACACACCTCCTGCTTTGGTGTCCTGTCAGGATGACACAGGGACAGGACCTTGTTGTTTTATATATACATATATGAAGATGCCTAAGTACAGTAAAGCTCCCGGAGGCTTTGCACTGTGCGTTTCCACTACCCCTGTGCCAGAGGGGTGTAAAGCCCCTCTGATCTGATGTGGCAGCATTTTAAACCCGCTTTGCACGGGTGTTAACACCTTTGTGAGGCACTGGATGCCACGGGAGGGGGCTCATGATCTACAAAGACAGCACACATCCATAGAGCAGCCTCTTGCCAGGCTCCCCGTGATATTTGTCACAGGAGAGAAAGGGAAAAGCTGGAACAAACGAGCCACGTATGCATTATCACCTGGCTCTGGGATCCCTTTCCTCTTGTTTGTACTTTTATCTTCTGAGCCTGCAAAGCTTCAGGGACCCCAAACCACCTCCCTGACTATATCCCTAGCACAGCCCTGTCACCGCCCCATCCAGAGGCCAGGGATACTTCAGCAAGACTAAAAGAAATACCCATTTATCACTCCTCCTTTCCTAATTAAAGCAATGAGAGGACATACCAGACCATGGCTGAGCTCCTGGCCCTGCAGCTGAGGTGAGATGGTGGGCAAGCTGTGCAGCCCCTCTGGCTGATTCATTTAGCCCGGCTGGCCTGGCATGCAGCTAAGGGACCGTCTTCTCCAGATCCATCTGTTGTACAGCTTTCCCCACTGCTAAAAATTTTAATTTACTTATAAAAACAATTGCCTAAAAGCATACATACAAACAAACAAAAGTCAGGTGTCCTGACATTAGGGAA
>NW_010531220.1:15030-19431 GCF_000687285.1 Phaethon lepturus | reverse complement strand
AGCACTCAGAAAAAGCACAAATTCCCCAAGGGAGGTGCTCAGGCATGAGTTACTCTCAGGATGACATGTGCGGGGAAATAAGCCACCAGAGGCAGGGGAATGGACTGAAGGGGCACAGAGCAATGAAAAGGGGAGGGGAAAAATTAAAAAAAAAAAAGAGAGAGAAATAAAACAAGAAATTAAGCAGGCTGGTTTGCCCATCACTAGTTATTATGCTTGACAGAATTTACAGGTGTCTTTCACTCCTCTCTGCTGAAGCAGCTTCCTAGATGTCCTAGTACCTGCTTCAAACCATCTGGCCTGCCATAGCCCATCCCACCAGACTCCCAGCCAAAAAGGCTTCAGTGCCTATTGTGGCAGAGCAAAAGAAGGAGCCATCTTCTCTACCCACTGTGACCTGACTCTCCACTCCACCTAAAGGGCCCCCACTTCTCTCACAAGCAAAAATAATCTCATGCACAAGCACACACATCCCAGCTTTCAAAGCAATGCACCTCCCCAGCCATCCTTTGGCAGCCGCCGTGAGGAGACAGTCGCCGTCTCCCTCATGTCCTCAAGCCCACAGTGGTGCAACAGCAGTGGTGGTGTGAACAGAGGACATGTCCCATACCAACAGAAATGTGAAAAAGAGGATGGTATTTCACCAACCAGATAGCTTCGGGCTTGTCACAGCAGGGAGAGAAACCCGCTTGGAAAACCTGGCCCTGGCACTAATCAGCATCTCCTGGGCTGGTAGTGCAGGACCGCTGGAGCAGTTGGGGCTGAGTACGAGATGTGAGACAACAGAAACGCAGAGCAGCAATCACACAGGGTGAACATGGAGGCAGTGAGAACCATGGGACTCCCTCCGGGGCTGGAACGACATGTTCGGGTGGGCAGCATGCCTCGAGCAAGAGCAGAGGAAAACATGCACATACCAAACAGTCCAGGGAACAGAGTCATGAAGAGTCAACACATCTGACCACAGCTTATAATGAACAGTATCAAATCATTGCAAGCAATGAGTGAAAGGAGAAAAGCAAGCTTTAGAGAGGGCTCTGCAGCATAAAACATCCAGTGCACCAGCCTGCTTATGGAGCTCGCTAGCCCAGGAGACTTTACCCTCCCCAACCCGGTGTCAGCCCAAAGCCACTGCTGACGCCAGTGATCATTCTTGTTTCACACAGCCCCTCTAAAGGGCCATATCCTTAGACATCATGCCTAAAAACCCAGATGATCACCAGACAGCTGTACGTTCTACAAGTGAAACCTGCTGCTGTCCAACACTCTGAGGGAAGTGCAGGAAGATCCTTGCCCCTTCTGCACTGCTTGCTGTGTCCCAGGAGACAACCCTCTGGCAGTACAGAAAATACCGTCACATATTGAAACCTCGCCTAGAGGTACACCTTTTTTTTCCTCTCCCCACATTCATTAGATTTTTGTTTTCTGATGGGCCTCATCCCAGCACTGGGGATATCAGCCAGCTGTGTGGGCACAGCTAACACAGAAGTCTGCTGCAAGCCCACAACTGGTGGGAAAAGGGGACCCTATGGGGATGGATGTGACCATCCATCAGCTGGATGACTAAGCTGATGCACTCTTCTAAAAAAGTTTTGGCCAAAAACAAACTAAAAGGAAAAATGTTGCCCCATAGTCATAGTCCCAGAGCAGCTGTTGCATGTGCCAAGAGCAAGACAGACAGTGCCTGCAGACAGATGAGCAGCATCATGAAGAGGGATGATAGAGATGCTTTCCCTTTCCTTGAACTCAGGGTGCTTCCCTGCGTCAAGGGATACCCTCTCCCCAAAGAGGCCATCAGCCTGCACCCTCCTCTAGTTTCACAAGCTTTTCTGAGAAGGTAGGAGTGCTCAGTTAGGTGCAAGCAGTGCCTCCACTCCTCCATCACAAGCTGACGTCCATTCCCAGTGCAATATACACAACCGCACACCAGTGAACAATGATCAGAGAAAGAGGGGAAAAGCTAAGGGGCAGGAAACAGCAGGGCAGAGAAAGTCAGGACAAGAACAAAAGCAAAAAGTGAGAGGGACTTTGAAAAGAGGAGACAAGGATGGGAGAGAGAGTGTGGAGAGGGAGTTACTTTGCAAGCGGTAGCTAAAAATCTCCCAACGTTTACAGCAAATGATGCATGAAATACACTGTCAGGAATGTGATGCCCAGAACCTATTGCTGCTAAATATTTAATCTGATTGGCAGGGAGGCTTTAAAACCTCAGTGTGTGGATCTCGGGCTTCTACAGAGCAACAGGTAAAGTAAGTACATCAACATGTAGTGATTCACCTTGGGTGCCATCAGCCTTTCCAACCTGCAGCACTGCACAGGAAAAAAAAGTTGTCAATGGGTATTGGCAACAGCAGACACGGGCTACAGGAAAGACACAGCTTATGTACTTTGGCTCCCATTGCAAGCTAGGGACAAGTGCAAGGTGGATATGCCGAGTGTCTTCTTCAGAAATGACACCACAGTGCTGCAAGGATCTCGTGCGACACAGCGCACGCCTCTCAAGCGCTACGAAGCCACGCAGAACTGTAGGACATCGAGGCTGCAGCTCTCATGGCCCACAGCTCCTCACATGTAGCCCCTGAGGCCAGCCTGCAAGCAGACCAAAGGCTGCCTCCAGCAATCGGCTTCGCCCGTCTGTCAAGCACGAAGCAGGTCAGAATGTCCGGCATACGTGCCTCCGAATGCCAGCAGAGGACAGCGCAGCGGGGCTGGCTAGGTGCGTGCGGCTGTGCAGCCCTTCGGGGTCGGAAGCCTCCTTAGCCGGTGCTGCGGCATACCGAGGCAGCGGCAGGACAGCCAGCTGCTAGCAGGGGCACGCACGTGCGCGCGGCTGCGCGTCCAGCGCGGGCTCCCGCGTCGCTGACTCTGCCCACACAACCTTCAGGACGGCTGCTGTCCGTGTCAGCGCCAGTGTCCCTAAGCCAGCGTCCGAGCTGAGCCTCTGCTCCCCAACACCCACTTCTTGGAGCTTTGCAAAGGAGAAGGATGATGTTTAGGTAAAGCTTTTGCAGTTTCAAACTACAACTCCATTCTGACTCAGAGGCAAACCTGGCCACTCGGAGATACCCTGGGGAAAGAAACAGGCTTTCTTCTTAAATAATTTTGTATTGTTCAAATCAGCTTATTTCTAGAATGAAGGTGTTCGGGGGGGTTGTTTATTTATTTATTTAGGTATAATGTAACATTTTAAATTCTCCAAAGCTAACTTAAAGGTAGAAATATTCTGCTCTGCTGTTGAGAGCTCCAGACCAAGCTCCTCACCATCATCCAACACACCAGCGACAAGAGTGCAGTTCTTCCTAAGGACTCAAGAGGTCCAGGGCACAGGGTTGACTCACTGCACTGGCACTGACAAGTCATAAACTGCAGGAGCCCACTGGCTGCCTCCCAAAAATGAATAAATAGAAAGATAACTAAATAGATAAGTGGAAAGTCATGACAGAAATGCAGGGAAAACCGACATGCCTCATACTTGTTTCACAGAGGACATGGGATTTGACTGTATCCAAAATCCCGTGTCATGCAGGACATCCGCAAATCCAACACTGGCTGCAGAGCCTTGGAAGTTTGGGATGAGGGCTTCACAGGTAACACAGCGCTGAGCAATGAGTTCTTCTTTAGCCATAGATCTTGCAGGACTGGAGCCCAATCAAAGACTGGTATTCACCAGCATAAATCTCCCATCATATCACCCTTTCTGTATTTCTGGCTGCTTCCCTGTCCCTGTCACAGCTGTTCAAGGAGCTGAATTCATCAGAATATGCTTTATGAAGTGTTTTTCTGCTCTGTACGATGCTTTTGCTTTATTTCTTTCAGTAAGTGCCAAACCACTGAAGAATGCCAAGGGTAAAACTCTGAAAGTCAAGACCAAGTAAAGAGCAAGTATTTTTCTATGGCATCATCAGCTGAAAAGTCTCAGGCAGGGCACCTCACAAAACACAAAAGAAAGTGTGACTTTTGAATACAGCTGTATGGTGTGCATGTCCATCATCCCAGCTCACCGATGAACAGGCATGCTGAGTGACTTGCTCATGGGCTCTGACAAACCCTGCTACTGTTTGAGACTTGCCATGCTCATGAGAAGGTAATGCCTGTAGGCAGCAAGGGAGGAGACGTGTGCCTGTGTTTCAGCCGCTCCAGTCGACAGCATGACACACTACCCTCAACCAGCAATGACGGTGGGTTTGCCAGACCACTGAACTGCTGCAGGAGCAAACTGCCGGGGCAGGGAAGTGAAACGACTTTACTGACCACAGCTCTTCATTAACTGAGTAAGAGCCAATGCATGGAAAAGTCAGATATGGGACCCTGCTGACCTGCCTCCTATCTTTACCACAAGACTGGTCTTTCCTGTACCCCAGGGCAGCAGAGCCCCTCTTGCCTGCAGTGCTTCAGCCTTTG
>NW_010531220.1:13827-14999 GCF_000687285.1 Phaethon lepturus | reverse complement strand
CTCTTCCGAGTTACAGCAAGAACCTGTTTCTCTGATCCTGGACTCCTATCACTCTTTGAATTCCCTCTTAAAATTACCCAGGAACTAGCTGTGCCACTGGGACACAGCCACTGTCATACAGTGAGCTAAGCTGAAGCACTTATTTTTACAAAGAACCCTCCAAACAGGTAACACAAAAGAATAAATTTAGGAAGCTCTTCACATCAGGCTCACCAGAGCCATTTACCCAGAGAGACTGGAGCCACCAGCTGAGATACTGCACAGGGGCATGGCTCTGTTTCTTATCCTCACCTCATTTCACTTGGAAGCGTACTCAGTCTTAAAAGCAGATCAGGAAATTATTTCCAGGTACGGAATATACTCCTAGCATCTGAAAATGGATTTTAAATGAAAAAAGTCCAGGTTTTCTTAAGTACAACTGGATGAGAAACACTGTGATAAGAGCTCTTACTTCATGAAATTTTCCCATGCTTGTCAAAACGAGGAGATACAGTACTGCACAGAGACTCTTTTTTTTTTTTTTTAAAGCTAATTAAGCTATTTCATACCTCAGAAAAGATTCACATCAAAGGGGGAAAAGAAACTTGAATTGTTCCAGCAGAGTGTGGATTTAGTTCCTCATTGCATTTTTTTTTTTTTTAAGAAGTGTGCATTTCATCTGTAGTCCCTCCATTGCAAAAGGCAGCATTCAAACAGATCCATAATCAAAGAAGAAAACATAATTAACAAACACATCCCAAACAACTATCCTGCAAGGAAAAAGCACCACAGCACTGGCTCATTTACAAACTCAACAGCCTTTTAAAGACAATGAAGTCATATGAAATCTTGCTGAAACAAGACCAGTTTCCTGATGCCTGTGTTGTCCCCTGATAAGTAGGTGTCTAATGTTGTCCCTGCGTATCTATACTCATTGCAATTCCCCCACCCCCTCCCTAGCCTCCTTGTCACCCAACACTTAAGCTTCTCCTTCATATGGACCCCGATTTTCCCAGCTTCAGCTAAGGGCCCACTTTCTTCCAGATCTGCCCTTAGTGATTAAAGAGAATAATTGGCCCCTGTTCTCTCTCTATAACAGCCCTTTACAGATTTGCAGACAGTTCGGTTTCCACCCACAGTTATCTTTCCTCTAGACTGGTCGTGCCTGGCTCTCTTAACATTTCTTACAGGAC
>NW_010531220.1:0-13816 GCF_000687285.1 Phaethon lepturus | reverse complement strand
TCTTCGGCCCCCCCCCCCCCCCCGCCTGCAAACTATGCTTTTAAAAACACCACACCCCGACATGGGTGCAACACTGCACAATCACAGCCAAAAGGACAGGGGAGAAATGATCTACAAGTCCTGCAAATCAGAGGGGGAGGACTCCTGCGGGAACACCGCATCCTTCCCCTCCTCTCCTGGAGAATTTTGGACACTCCTTGTAGCAAAGCTCCCAGGGCTACATTCGTTCAGAGACTGCCATCGCTTCCCCAGGAAAGGTACTTCAGCCTCTGCCACGCTTCACAGCGGGAACCGTGCTGGCTATGCAGCGCTTCCCTCCGTTCGGTTTGCTGCTGCTGTTTGGTTACAGCTACTTCTCCTTCGGGTCTGGTTAGGCTCCTGCAGAACCCCACTGGCAGCGCAGACCGGGCATCCAACCCACCACCGCTCCAACAGCACTAAACAACTCCCCGCTCTCCTTCTCTCTCCTCGGTGTTTACGTTCTTAAGCACACACTTTAAGGCAGTCATCACATCTCTCTTTTAATTGTCATTTGGCCAAGCTAAATGTAATTAGTTACTTTAATATTCCCTCTTAGATCAATCCCTCCAGCATCTTAATCATTTTTGTTGCTCCACTGAATTTGTTCTAATTTGCTGCCATCTTTGGGGCACCCAGTTCTCCAGAAACGAACTCAATAGCCAAGGTACACTCAGACCAGGCACATGAAGAAAACATGACTAGAAACACGCAGAAAACACTTCCTTGCTCCGAGATGCAGTAGTTCTGTTTATGCAATCCAGAAATCACATCAGCTTCTTTGCTGCCGCATTGTATTGCGAGCCCATCTCTCATTTGCTAACCGGTGTAACCCCAGCGTCATTTCTGACATTACTGCTTTTCAGGGGTGTACCTCTCATCTCTGCTTTCTTTGAGTGCAGTCTGATTTTAACTCCTGCTATTCAATTTATTATCCACTCTGCTAATCCCCAAATCCTATTCTGAGGTATGACTGCTTAGCCAGCTAGATCTCAAATCTCTTTGATTTCCAAAGGAAATACTCTCACAAAGCAAAAGGCATGGGGTTTGTCAGAGTAAAGTCAAGGCACGTCCCTGAATTCACAAGACAATACGGATTTTTCACACACCTGTGCCCAGCATCAGTCCCTCACCAAAAACTGCCAAAGGGTTTTCAAATGCTGCAGTTTGGCTTTAGCGGCGTACCAACGTTACGCTGCTGTGCGACAACTTTGCGTCAGGCCCTGCTGCGCTCAGAAAAAGCAGTGGCCCCTGGAGACCCATGCATGGCCCTGTGAGAACAACTGGGAGCACTGGGCAAGTGCCGATTAAGCATCGCCCAGGTGTACTGCTGCTGGGGTACATTTCTGTACACCGCCTTTCTCTGTACTCTTTTTTCCTCAAAGTGGGCATGGCACCTTCCTAGTCGCCTGCACATCATCTTCCTCCAGATGGTAGTGTCAAAGGCTCCCCTCCTCCTTCATCCCAAAGTGGGAGGGGGGTCTTCTTCAGAGCCTTTCTGTAAGACATCACATTGGTGCAAAGCACCCCAGACGCTGCCCAAGCACCAGGCAGTCACAGATGTCCGAAGGTCCCGACCTTCATGCAAAGAAGGTTTTTTTAGGATGCAGAAGAAAAAAAACCCTTCTCCCTCCTCCAAACCTCATCCCTCTGAAATCTCCTCCAAAACTCTTCCCCTGCCCCTCCGCTCCTCACAGCTCCCCTACAGACACCAGAGCATCCAACAGCTCCCAAACTAGTTCAAAGGCACTGGGACGGGGGGCTTTGCCCCCCAGCCACACCCATCACCAGCAGGGCTGCCCTGACCCCGAGCTGGGAGCGATGGCATGAAGTCCAGTTGGGCTTGTCCAGCCTGGAGGAGGTGGGAAGAGGATGGAGGAGCAAGGGGAAGGTGGGGTGCCTCAGGGTCACGGGTGAACGGAGAGCTAGCCCTGGGCAGCATTGATGCATCGCCTCCATAGTTGTTCAGCTCTGTGGGGGAGGAGCTGCTCAGCCCAGTCCTGCTTCCACTAGCCACAAGGCCACCATCAGCTCAGCAGTGTCAAAATGAAGTGAGTCAGGGCTCCTTGCCTCTGTGCCTCTGGCTGTGCCCTCTGCTCTGGCCCCCAGGTGAAGGGGGCACATCTACCCACACCGAGCAGCCTGTAGCACCAGTTTCTCCCCAGAAAACACGGAAAAATAAAGCACTGGCTACTCCCTCCCACCCTCTCCCATGCATGTGTTCTGCTAGTGCCAGTAAATTTACGAGTCAGTGCTCTCAGTCCCTCATGGTCCAGGCTTTCCCAGGACCAGAATGCAATTTACTGCTAGTGAAAGCCCAACGAGGTTGGGCCTGCCACCACCTATTCTCACGACCCATGTCAGCCCACTTCCTCCTCATCAGCAGCAAGAGAAGGTCTTCTGCTTAACTTTCCACTCTCGTGTGCCAGCAGAAAAAAGTGAGGGAAAAGGCTTAACACAAGTCACTTGAAAAGCCGCAATGTGTGTGAATTGCCTAGATTTATGACAGTGTTTAGTGCCACCACAAAGATCCTCACTACAAATTAACAGGATCACAGAATCACACAGAATCACAGAATCATTAAGGTTAGAAAAGACATTTAAGATCATCAAGTCCAAGTCAGTTTCAGCAGAGGGAAACAAAGTGGACCGAATGAAAGTACAAAACTGCAGAGTAGCCACCCTTTGGATGTTCAGAAAACGTGACATGGTACAGATACACACGACATTTCTCCCACCTCTACGCTTTGCACTTATTTGAAGCCCATGGGTCCTCCTCGCAGGAGACTAGTCTGCAAAATCTTGGGATGCTTTTAGCCTGAAAAGAAAGGCCAGACCTATGCATACAAGGGCACTCCAGCCAAACCACCTGACCACATCTCCTGGCACAGACCAAGGATGGGCATTTTCTGCCAAATGCTGACCAGCATATACTACACCAGCTCAGCCAAGATGGAGAAGGTCAGCTTGACTTCAGCCAACTGGGAGCTGACCATGGCCAAGAAAAATCTCAGCATGGCTTTTAACCATCTTGCACTAGCAAGCAATGAGACAATTCTCAATTACATCTTCTCCAAGCCCTCCAGTTTTGCACCAAGGAACACCACCCATTCAGTGCACTGCAAATCATGCTCAAGGTTGTATGGCTGTCCCCGGCATGTTCTTCTATTTACTGGTATGAATGTATAATGTTTCATTTCCAGTTACATTAAGAAGCACAGTTTAACCTGCTGCTTCTAAGTGAAATCTGCCTTCTCTTTACATTGCTACGCTGATCTTTCATTGACCAGACTATCTCCAGATGCTTTTATCCAAGTCCTGTATTTCTTCAGCTGGTGTGATAAAGGTGGCATTTCAGTAAAGCCAAGGTTCAAGTTAAGTCTTTTGCATACAAACTTCTCTAAACCCCAGGCTTCACCTGAAGAAGGTATATATTTGTCATATCCATGAGAAGCATTGGACCAAACACTATCTTTCTGCCATCTCCTTTAAGTTCGCTAAATACTTAGACAACCTATAATAAAGGAGATAAGGAGTTTTAAAGGAAATTTAGGTCTTTAACTCTTTCTTTTTTCTCTCTCTGGATCTCTGATAGCAAAAAAGTTCTATGATTTTCCATCAAGTTTTGTCCTGCAACTTTTAAACTATTGTTTTATATTACTCCTTCAAAGTCATTCAGATTATGAGAAAATACCATTAAATTGCTTTAAAAGTCTCAAATTCTGTTCAAATGGAAATTTCAGCTATGCCAAATACAGCCATTTTAAGCAGTTCTTACCAGAAAGTCATTGATTTTTCTCCTCCAGGCACTGTCCGTGAGGATTTGGGGGAGGAAACTCAACACAACTTAATCTGATCCCAAAACTAAATGTCAACCAGATTCTATACTTATTGCAGTTTTATACTGCGGGAAAAGCAATACATTAGGTGATCAAGAAAATACCTGAAAACTTATACCGCAAAAGAAATGTTGATAAATTTGTTGGTATCCTTAAAATCACATAATTTAGTGCTTGAAAAACAAGGAAAGCATTGAATATGAAGACAAAAAATAACACCCATTGTATGCAGCTAACATCATGGTTTTAAGCAGCGTTCATTGCAGGCATCAAAATAGGAACCTAGACAGTACCTCAATAGCTCTTTAAGATGTTCCTCAGACGACAAAGGTGAACAAGTTCATAAACAATAATACTTCGAAATGAAGCTGATTCAAAGAAATATTGCAAGCCCTTGTATCTTGTGCCACAGAGCAGATATCCAGAGTCAATCCAATTGACAGAAAATGCCAAAATTCTGCCTGACCTCAAAGGGACAGCGGATCTGGCCTCTGTGCCGTAGCTGAACCCTTGTGTAAGTACACATCGCAATTTGTCCCACCACAGTTGCTGAACTACAGTATCACAGAAGACCATCCTGTGAGAGAAGACACACAGATTTCTGTATTACCCTGTGCACTTAAAATGGACACAGTTCGACTGCTGGGGCAAACACTCTCTCTAATTCTCAGTTTTGTTTGATTTTTATGCTTCATCATGCAAGCAATATTTTCTTGTGAAATATCTTCCTTGGTGGAAATGGGTGATGCTTCTAAATGCATGCAGGCAAAGATGTACAAAGACATATAATTAAATGTCATTCTTACACCCAGCTCCCTCCTAGGACACAGCAGTTATAGAAGCAGCAAGATCTGGCCACTTCTTCTCCTTCCTGCATCATCCTGAGGGACAGTTCTCTATGGGGTGCCAAGGACCAACCCTATGATACCTGGTCATGTCAAGGGACCTCATGCGCCAACTTGACATACTCTGGCTTGAACTTAAGATCTGAGATGTCCAGAGATCGTGGCTGGGCTGAGCTATATGGACATTGCTGTTTCTTGCACATTTAAATCATGTTTGGAAACCATTTACATCAGACCCAGACTAGGCGATCTCCAGGCCTTCATGTTCAAAAAGAGATGAACTGTCAGGTAGCCAGTTTTCCTAACAGTGGAAAAATACCCAAGACAGAGGACCACGGATTAGGAGACTTTGGATTCCTCCTTGGTCATGACTGTTTTCCAAACTGAGTGGTGAAAGAGGGATGGATAATTTAATACAACTCTTGTCTCTTCCAGCCCCCAACCCTGCACATTCTTAACATGCGTACACACAGAACAAGAGAGAAACTTAAAACCGTTTAGGAAGCTCACCTATAAAGGCTGCCTTTGTAGTCAATAGTGATTAGCTTCTCCAGAGGGCAAGCTGGGGCACATCCATGGGGCTCCTGCTCTATACTGCCCTTTGAAGGACCCCCTCTTTCTCCACTGACTCCCTGGAGATCCTCTGGAAACAAGTCTCTCACAGCCTGTGTCAGCTTCTGGAAACACTCCCCTTTCCATATAAAAGTCAAACATCTTTCCAAGCTTATAAAAGCAAAGAGGGGATATACCAAGGGATACGAACTGCAGGAATGAAAATCCCAAGTGATTTTAAAGATCTGGAGACAACTTTAAAGAGCTACCTACATATTATAGGAAATGATAAAAATTTTCACTGAAGCAATAACTCTGGTTTCCTGTCACAGAGTCTCTGCAGTTCTCATCCCTCAACCTTTGTTTAAGAGCATTTGCTTGAGGATCAGGTCTTTGTTGCCTGGGAATTCACTTCCTCCTGTCACTTTTTCTCCCACCTGGAGTCAGCACTGGAGCTGGATGCTAAATGAAATATTTTGTTGTCACTGGGAAATACAAATGCATCCAAAGCAGAACAGGAACAAACCTGCACTACCTAATTTGGAGGGAGAATTAGCTCCCATGTCTCCCATACGTCAGAGGACTCCACAGCCTCTGGGCTATGCTTCTGGAGCCTGCTTCGCCATCTCTTTCACACTGAAGTTATTTTCCCTTTTATATAAGTAATTACTTTATATCAGGCCAAAGAAACAAACTACCTCCACAGGCCAGTAGTTAGAGCACTCCCTCTCCAGCACAATGAATAGGCATTTATATAAACCAGAACAGCTCCAACTGGAAAAGCTCCAACTGAGAAAGCATTACTGCAGAGGACCCAGTAGTCTGGGCCCTCATGTTGGCTAGAACAGCCTCGGGGACAAGTCCCCACTCCAAAGCATGCAGAATAGGAATGCATCACCCAAAACCCAGTTACTTTTCTGCTTACCAGTCTGGTGGCTATTCTGGGCTTCTGTCTGCTTTTTTGTGAAACACATCACATGTTGTAATTAACTTCAGTGCAGAACTAGCAAAATCTACAATTTTTTTTTTTTTGTGGGGCAGTAAACCCATTTTCTAGACACGTTCACTCTGTTACAAACTTCTCCTATCAAAAACCTTAATCACCATGTCTAACATCAAAAGTTGAAGTCAAGGAACTCTCTCACAAGCTGTGAGCGAGGAACATGATTTCACTTCAATGTCCTAACAAAAAAAGTGTAAGGGTATTAATGCGAGGTAGGTCATTAACCAACAATCATCTCCTATTGTGTAGAAAAAACAACATTGCACAGAAAGGGCTGCTCATGTAAGATACCCGCTGTGGGCACCCAGCTTCTGCTTCAGAGAGCGCCGAGGCACAGGCACTCAGCTCTCTCAAAGTTCTCCGAGCCTTGAAGTTCAGAGGGCCTTTTAGCCCCTTTACTCCCCACTGAAATGGTGCAAATTAGAAGTGGATAAAGCATGATCCTTACAGCTATCTCTGAATCCCTAGTTTGAAAGTCTGCAAACTTTCAAACCAGGGATTCAAAAGAAAGCTTTCTGTAAGAGTGACTGTATCTTCTTCCAAGGCAGCCATCCCACAGCTATACTATTTTTCTAAGCTACTTAGTTTTTATCTCCTCCTGTTTAGAGTACAGGCCCCCCATCATGTAATGAAACGATTGCAATGACTTTTCTGAGATGCCGTTTATGCTTTTGTGGCATTTACCACTTCGTTACTTCCAGATGGAGCCTTAAAAGCTTCCTCCCAGAATACTCAAACACGTGGTACCTCAGACCCCATCCAAGCTGCTTTTATGCTTTGACTTTCAACGTTTCAGGACACTATCTTTGCAATGTTAATTATATATAACATTCACCTTTTCAGTAATAAATTAGAGGGTAATTTCAAGTTGCACCAAAAACGTGGAGAGCTGAAGAGGAGAGACTACGAGAACAGATTATGTCACCGTGTCGCTTTCATTAGACTCTCCCTTGGGGATTGTCAGCCTCTGATGTTTCAGCTTGCCTCTGCTGAAACACGTCTGACACGAGGGAATCTCCCCCGAGATGCTTAGGCCACTGACTACAGCAGCCAGCGATAACGGAGAATTACAGAGGAGGAGGGAGAGGGGTGCAGCGACGTGCAGATCCCTCCCGCGTGCTTTCCACGCACGCGTAAGCCTACGTGCGAGTAGCTGCGAGCCAGTGCATTTTTGTGCATTCCCTCTGCCACAATGCACTTCAAATGCATTTCTCAGCAGAGCCCTGTGACAGAAATTCCCCAGCAATCCAGTCACGCGCAACTAATTAACACCCCGCTTTACCTGGCACAAAGAGATTCACAGCAGCGACCCTTTCTCCACCCTCCTCCTTGGGGCAGCTGGCAGCATCTCTACACCTTTCCACGCAGCAGCGGAGCCGCTCTCCTCACTGCACAGGCTTGACATGCACCTGCCCCCAGATGCTGTGAAGATTTAGGATTGCCCTTGGAACCAGAGCCGGCTTTAGGCTCCTAGCAGACCTTCTGCGATTCATTTCCAGGCAGTATTCGTTTAAGGCCTCCACCTTCCACATTCCAAACATCCGCTGTGTATCCCCAGGACCTCATTCCCAGCTGGGGATGCTGGAGTAACAGTCCCACGTGGCAGAGGGAAACCACAGCCCCTTGCCATGGCAGGCTACAATCTCTCGCCTACCCAGATCCCCCCAGACCCTGTTCCTGGCCCACAGCCGGAGGTAACGCACGGCTGCTGCTGTCTTCAGCTATCATTAGGCTATTATGCCTATCACCTGAAAACAATTTTCTGTTCATTAGGCAATCAGCTGTGATGTAGGACATGGCATTTGTGCTAGTAAATTATCAGCGGGTTCATGACACCAAATCTTATATGTCTCAGCTGGCTCCCAGTAACTCTCTCACCTTCTAGTCTGTTTTGAAATAGTGAATTTAATAAGCTTTACATTTGTTTATTTTTGCAAAACCCTCCAAATTCTTCAGAGGTCGTACATGCAAGAAGCTACATCCACATGAAAGAGTTGAGCATATTAGCTCCTCAACAGACCACAGCAACCCTAACTAAGACATTAGGAGAAGAGGTGAAATAAAAATGTTAAATCTAAGTATAATAAAAAAAAAGAGCTTATCATGTCATTCCGTCCATTTGAGTTTGAGTTTGTCCTGGACACCTGTATAGAAAACTCCTCCTTTTCTTACAAAAAACACCAGAGGTCAGGAGTACACACTTGTTGCTCTGTAAAAAAACAGTGTACTCCACTAGCAAGGTTGTACCAGAGTCCCGGCTTCTGCTGATGCACAGGAGGATATACACTGGCATAGGCTTTAGGCCACACAGCACGTTCCCGACGCTGGCCAAACTCACAGTCTCAAAATGGCTCTTTCAGCCCACTCAGTTGCCAGCAGCGGAATCTCTACGGACTCAAAGTAGGGAGACCGCTCTCTGAACCCACTAGCAGAGCTGCCCATCCAAACCCCAGCCATGCACAGGAAGCTCCTCAAACTCAGAGCACAGAGAGGTGTGACTGTGAAGGCTGGCTAGTGAAGCGATGATTCTCAGAAACCATGATGATAGTGGCTCCCCAAATCCCATTTTATCTTCTGGCAGCAGCAAAGGTGAGTAAACAGAAGGCACCTTTACGCTGTAGCTCATCTTGCAAGACAAAAGAATGACATCATGAAATAGCAAGGTGTGTATTTTCACATAGTTCAGTATGTAATGATACACGTCACCTCCCCTTGCAGTATCAGGTTTTGGCACACTAGCTATTCGGATGCTGTGATAGTGTAAGACCTTGAAAGCGATGGCTACAGATGGGTGAAGCTTCTTAATGAAAGGGACATGGTCTCAATCTAGAACAGCTCAACTTACCCCAGCATTCAAGAACAGCGCCTGCAAATCCTAAAGCATCGTTCACATGGGACAGGTTTGTAAGTCTCTTTCTTACACACAGATCTCTGTACTGAAACTCTAGCCATCCCCCAGGACAGGACGCGCTGCCACAATGTACCATAGGTTTTGAAAACCAGACATCTTTGGGCAGCTCCCAATATGCTCAAGCTGTGCCACCAGTCAACACCATCATGTTGACTCCTACAGGTACCAGGAGAGATTTGGAGCGCAGGGCCAAACCCACCCAGGTGGGGAGGGTTTCCTCCCGTGGGACAGTCAGTCCCTCTCTCCTGCACACAGAACAGATTGACCTCATTACGTTTCTTCCAAAGTTGTTTGGTTAGGCATGCAAATATCATGATCCATGGTTCACTGGAGACAGACTTTATTAGATACGAAATCCTGATAGTTCAGCACCTACATCTAGCTTTAAATAGCTTCAGTCACAGCCGTTCTGCCACGTTTATCAGCATCTTCTACTGTCACTAAACCATTATTGCAGTAAACATTTAATTTGATGTTTAATCTGTATCCTCTCTGCTTCATCTTAAACTCATTTATTTCCTGATTTGTCCTTGGTGACTAATGAGAATAATTGGCCCCTGTCCTCTTTCTGTAACAGTCTTTTATGTATTTGCAGACAGTTAGGTATCCACCCACAGCTGTCTTTTCTCCAGACTGAGCTTGCCTGGCTCTCCCAACCTTTCTTTACGGGTCTTGTTTTCTCCGATCTGTGATCATTGTCTTTGTTCACTCCCCCACGCTCTACCCAGTCCTTCCCTCTCTTAGAAGTGCAGCCCCCAAACAGAATGCAGTTATCTAAGCAGGGCTTAACCACGTCTGTAAATAGGTGTCAGACATTTCACCATTTTGAACAGACAACGGCTGCATACAGAGCTCACACATGTGCTGGACAGCAGGTCCAGTAGAGGATGGTGGCAGCCAGAGCGATTCATTTCTTGATCAGTGGTTCAAATTCAGACTAGGAGTGTAGTAAGCAAGAATTGTTCCCATTTCACAACTAGATAGCTACACACGGACGAAGTAGTGTAGACTGACTGCTACCTTGAGAAGTAACTCGTGAGTTTTTTACATGGAGAGTTAACTAGACGTGAGCTCCCAGGTGCCTAGCATGCCAGAGGTGAGCAGGAGTGACAGAATAATGTCCCGTGGATTATTCAGGTCAGATAAACTAGTAGCTCCACACCTGTTTTGGTGGATGAGCAATCAGCAGAGACAAGCCACCAAACAGAGCATGGTGACCAAATTCCCGTTTTTCCCCTAAAAGTGCTTCTTCCCTGTAAATGTTTCAGCACAGCTAAGCACACCAATATTAATGACACTGTATTTGCTCTGGGAATACAGAAACATCTTCAGTATTCAGAGCAACCTAACATTTTACCTGAGCCACTTCCAGTGACTCTTTTCAGTTTTGAACCTTCCTTGTGGATGGGGTTAGAGGTATATGGAATGAATGCTGCAGAGTTCTCAGCTCAGTATCGCTTTCACTTTGAGCCAGTAACCACACTCTCATTCGTAATTTCTCTTCTTCCCCAGATGCTTAATCAATCCATCTATATTGGTGGCTCTGAAACATGGCCTTTGATTGCTTGTGTTAGAAAGGGAAAAGAGCCACCCTACTTTACAGTCTGAAAATACCCTCTGTACTAGGATGTATCAGCTGACGGTGAGTCTCAGAACGTGTACCCTTTCCCTCTCCCCATTTGCAGTGGCCTTGAGTACAGAAAAAGCAGTATTTTTGTTCCACTCACATTAAGCATATTCAGTGTATGTGTAAAAATTAAAGAAGCAGCCAGTCCCTCCTCCTGGCCAGAGCCAGAGTTCTCTCCTGCTTCTAAGAAAACACTAAACAAAATGCAGCCTTGCCTCGAGAGGGCCAAATTAGCCGTGGTTTGAATTGACTTGATCGCAGCACAGTTTGCACACTGCCTAGTGCCACGCATTTGTTTCTGAGTGCACAGAGAGGTTTTTTTCTCTGCAGTTGACCTCAGGCGCATGAAGGTACGCTGCCTGGTTTGCACAGATCACCACCGTGCACTTGGTTGACTTTTACACACACCAGTTCACACACCCATGCACGATTCTAGCTGGGAGCTGGTGATTTGCAGCTTAAGGAAGCCATGAGTCCTTGAACTATAAAGGGTACGTTCATCTGGACTTTTTTTTTCCCCCAACATGAAAGGTAGCTTTGACATTTAACCCAGCTGAGTCAGTCTCTGTTTCCCAGGCAGTTAGCACCATAGCACTGATTTTGCCAGAGCAAGCGCCGGTCCATACCTTCCAGGAACCTCCCCTCCTGTCTTCAGATGAACAGACAAGCAAGACGGGTAAGTCAGAGGGATGGTGGAGCCCCCTTCATGGCTGGAGAAATGGTCTTTTTAGTTCCTGTTATGACGCACTTAGCTGAAGCAGAAACTCAGAGGAAGGGACAAGGCAATGGTAGCAGGAGGGCCATGCTTAGCTTTAAATATCTTGTGTTCCTCTGGTTCCCATTCCGCATATTCCAGTGCTGCAATCTTCAGACTGCCATTTCATCTTATGCAGGAAGGCACCCAGGGCAGTAGCTAGTCCGTCTGACTGTGGCGAAGCAACAAAATGAGTAAGTTGATTCACCGTGGTTTAAAGAATTCTTGTGGACGGGTGGGTGGAGGACAGATCAGGGTAATAGCAGATAACGTATCAGCCATGTTTCTCCCAACCACTCCCTGCTTTTCTATCAAGTATAAATATATCTCAAAGAAAGCTAATCACTGAATTGCAAAAGAGTCCGTCAGCCCCAGAGCCCAAATGTCAGGCAGAGTGGATACTACCAGCATCCCATTATAGATGAGGCAATCACATTACATGAAGACATGTCTCTCAAAAAGATCATCTAGTCAATCTCTCCTATCAGCTAATCCTCTTTTTTGGTGATAAATTGCAGCTTATACAAACAAAAGGAAAGAAAAAAATTTTTAAAATTTTAAAAAACACTGTTTATTCTCCAGCTGCAAGATAACTCTCTTTCCCCACTGCCCACCAAGCCATGCTAAGAAGTAATGCACAGGCAGAGTAGAGCTGTGGCTTCCCTAAAGGCCAAGAAATTTAAACCTCTAGGCACCAGCCCTCAGTCTGGACTATCTCACAGGCAGCTTTTGCGCATCCTAAGGAGCAAAAGACAGGAGCAGGGAATGGAGCCCATTGCAGAGACAAGCAGTGCTGTCTGTACAGCACTCCCATCCTCTGCCAGCTTGAGGGAATGAGAAAACAGCACTGGGAATCAAATCCAGACCTCCCACATGGTACTGCAGAGACACTGATTCCCAGTGCCAGCCCAGGCAACGCAAGTCCGGCGTGGGAATCCAAGTGCAGCTCCATGTGCTAGCGCAGAATGGCTCCATCACCGGAGCCGGGGTCCTCCTGCCCTCTTCCAAACCAAGCACAAGGAACAGCTCTAGCTGAGCTCCAAAGGCAGATGAAACACAGAAATTAATGCCACCACCTCTTCCCCCTGTAGGTGAGGGTTTGGGGATAGGGTGCTGGTTCATAGGTTGACAGGGGTTTTATACAGGAGCAGCTGAAAATCCAAAATGGGAATAAAACTAATCAAAGCCTAAATTACTGGATGGAGATGGAGGATTGGGATTTTTGCCCCTGCTCTGTATTTTTCGCCTCCTCACAATCTCTTTGGACTCTTATGCACACAGGTAACAATGTAAAACTCAGCCATCAACTCAGGTATCCTGAGAACCCTGCCCAGACCAGGATGGCTGGGGGCTGCTCCAGACACCTTCCTTTGCCCAGCTATGGTCTCACTGGCCAAGGGATCGCAAGAGGCACCAGGACTGGCGCAGGCTGAGCTGGCTGGTGCAGCAGGTATGTGTCACCAGATCGGAGCCCAGGGTCCTCCGGAAGAGGAGTAGCTGCTTTTCCCTGCTGACATCAGCCTCTCTACCAAAGACAGAGACAAAGGGAAGCCGAAGGAGGTTTCACACACCCCCAGGCTGCTCCCCCACACCACCCTCAACCTTCTCCCTCCTGTCCCAACCCTCTGAGATCCCCACCCAAGATTGGGAAACAAGCTGGTGTGGTGGGGGACCAGAGAAAACCAGGATGTGTGGCAGTGACATGAGCTGCTGCTTTTGGGGCGGCGTGGGTGGGCACTTGAAAAATCACCCATACCCAACACCTCCCCTCTTGCACCCTGCGCACATGCACACACTGCTGCTCTCCCCAGAGCTGCAGTTGGGGCACATCAGGTCACCCCACGCGCCCAGGTGCCATGCATCTGCTCCCCAAGGTCTTGGGCAGTTGGGGCCACAATGAGACCCCATGAGCTGGGGGTGCTGCATACCCAGCCCTCCCAGCCTGCCCGAGTGGCAGCTCAGGAGGGACTAGCTGCCCCCCTGCAGGCCTGAGGTAGATGTGCTTGATGGTTTGTGGGGTATATTAGAGGGCACCTCCCTTTGCCCATGCTGGAGCTGGGAGGGGAGGCGAGGAAAAGTCCCAGGTAAAGGTAGCAGCAAGAGAGACTGGGAGGTAAAGGCAGGATGAGGATGTGGGCCCATGCTCTCTGCCCCCACGGCTGAGTATCAAAACTGCAAGACCCCCTCCCCAGCTCCCATCCACCCTGCTCTACCTCTGCCCAAACCTGGCCCTGGTCACAGCTGGGAAGGGCCACGGCGGGGATGTG
>NW_010531219.1:10257-14742 GCF_000687285.1 Phaethon lepturus | reverse complement strand
AAATATTAATGTATAAATAATAATAAATAATAATAATAATAATGAATAGAGGAGGAAATAATACCTTAAGGTGAAACAGTAAGATCTGGGGATTCAGCTAGACTGACCTGAAGAAAACTAATACTTTCTGTACTATATAATGGTTCCTCTAAGTACATGGAGCAGTAGCAGCTACAAGAATTCACTGGACTTTACAAGTCAAGCTAATAAATTTATTCTAAAGCCTATGAATTTTGTATGAATTACTAAAAAACTGTCATTTTAGTGTGACCATTTAAACCTTCTAATGAGAAAAAGAAGGAAACTTATACAGTAATTTCAAATATAACACAAGGTCACATTTCTCCTTTAGAACTGTCCTAATTTTCTACCAACATACTAATGTTTACCTACAAATATGTAATTATTGTTACGGCTTTCTCTTTGCTTGTATATGCTATACCAACTGACAAGTATTTCAGCAGATACTTTTACCAAAGACAGCAAGTATTTTTTTCACAGGATTAAATATATTGAAGAAGAATATGTGTACTTTGATCTGATTTCATTAGTAATGCAACAGAGTAATAGAATAATTCATTAGTGAGTAGCTTTTCTAAGGTATTTCCATTAAGTATATGATCAAATCTTATCAATATGATACAGTTAAAAATGTTTAAACAATTACAGTTAATGATAATTAATTTGTGTATACATCTAGAAAGACATTTTTGTGCTGGTAGGAGACTATACATATTTCTGTTATTTATTATTAGAAATATTATTATGTGGTTATTCTTATACCACATTTTTGTGCTATAGTTTGTGAAGTGTACGACATTTTGTGTTAATAGCTATTGTTTCACACCCCTTCCATACAGCCAGGAAATGAAAATATAAGGTGAAAACCTAATCTTGCATAACCTGTA
This sequence comes from Phaethon lepturus, assembly GCF_000687285.1. Lineage (NCBI taxonomy): Eukaryota > Metazoa > Chordata > Aves > Phaethontiformes > Phaethontidae > Phaethon > Phaethon lepturus. The sequence continues at coordinate 13,834 of NW_010531219.1, read as the reverse complement.
TTAATATTTTCTCCTTTCAGCAGTGGTTTTGTATACAGTGGAAATTATTGCAAGGAAACAAGAGAAATCACATTTTATGAACATATAAAGTACCTGGCACAGTAGACATCTAACTGTTCTTGGAGCTACTCTAGTATTCTGATTCCCTATCCCAGGCACCATGTTCTAATAAGCAAGCAAATAGCAATCATTAAAACTAAAATTAATCTTAGAAAAATTTTCCTTGAGTACATATCTATTGTACATGGTTATCAATCTATTATGTCTTTCTGTCTGAAATACCTAGAAGAGAAAAACTGCATTTCACGGTGCTAGCAACAGAAGAAATAACATTAATATTTACATTTGACTTAAATACATATATATTTCAATTTTACAGATGGCTATGTTCTGAGAAGCAATTTAGTTGAGAAGTAAGTACAAAGTGATCTTTTTAAAAAAATTGGTTATAACATTCACTTTTTTCCTAAACTGTTTATTAAATAAATGTGAAATATAATTATATTAGTAAGTCACTCTAGTCCTGCAAATTGTTTTTTTTTTTTACGGAGTTTAAAATTCTCAAGAATTGCTCACATACATCCATGCTGGAAATTTTCCAGGGCTCTATTTCTTATTGCTTAACCATAAACTCTAGCTTGAAACCATGAAAAATTACATAAATTAACAATTATTGGTACTAGAATCTATTACTGAACTGCACATTAATGTGATTAAGTGTGTTGATGCCATTTTCAAATGCTTAACTAAAATGGACCAATTTTTCTTTACATTTAATTTTTTTTCAGTGTTATTGGGATTGAGCAGATGTGGCTCAGTGTTGCTCCAAATAATTGCATGGAGTCCAGCATTTCTATTCTAATCCAAAACTCTCATCAGACAAAACCTTTCCATTTCCTTCAATGGGCTTTATGTTAGACCCTTAAATACCAAATCAGATGTCACTTTTAGAATTGAGGCCTTCAAACAATTATATACACATTTAACATATATATACATATATATATAGCCTTACTGGCTTCCATGTGTCTGTTCATGTATCTAAGTGGCATATTTTGAAAATTCCTATTCATGGAGCTTGTATCATTTATAGCCATTACCTAAATTCATTATCTAAAAAGCTGCTCCTCCAAAACCATTATGGCATTGCCAAGTATAGAAACAAATAAAAATTTCAAGTGTATACTGATTTTTTTTACTCACATTTTCTGGTTTTAATTTAAAAAAATCAGTAAGTATTTAATTTTTTATGGAAATATCTCTACAAGTTTGTTAGCATAGCTACTTAAAAACTTGATTAAAAAACCCAACCTTTTAATAAAGCAAGCCTTTCATGTTAGAAAGAAATGTACCCAGCTTTAACCTTCACTGAAAATCCTTTGACCTGACCTTCTTGCTCAACACTGTTCTGTTACCACAAGGGTTCCACTTTCCTAATTAGCCAATGAATTACTTAATATTATGTCTGCACTGTACTGCTATGCTATTTTGAATCTGTATGCAAATATATCTGATGTCTCCATTTTTAAATACATTATTTTTCTTTTTTTAACTTACAGTGATGGAGAGATTTACGATGATATTGGTGATGGTATGTTGAACATTTCAAACAATACAATAACTATATCCAATTACAGCAAATAACTTTATCCTTGAGTGGAAGTACTACACAAGACTAATATTTTTGCATTTTATTTCCATTTCAGATTGCATCTATGACAATGACTAGTGCAGAATTCTATGCAAGTAAGAGCTTCATTGAAGATCAAAGTCTATTTCAGACTTCCTGACTGTGAAAGCAAGAGAAGTCACTAAAGCTGATTATAAATTAATTGGTTACACTCTTCTAAAAGTACAATTAACATTTTTTAGGATTTCAGGGTTTTGTCCTCCCTTGCTTCGTGTGACATTCATATTGCCATCTATCTGAGCAATTAAAATTCAGGGAATATGAGCTAAAGTTAAGGTTATAATTCTCCACTTCCTTTACGCACTTGTGACGGTCCATGTAAAAACAGTTCTTCAGTTAGCTATACTCAAAGAGGCCAGTTCAGGTCTATGAAGGATACAGAGGACAACAAACCCTGGGAACAGGTTTTACTCTGGCTCTGCTCTGTTAAACACCCGAGACTGCCACTCCAGGGACGACAGCATCCTGAAAAGAAACGCTTCCTTTGGTGATAACATCCTGTTGTGAAAACAGGAAATCAAAAGTGGGCATCAGAGAAGACAACACATTGCTGACCTGCCATTCCAGACCCACTGTGATAGTGTTGGCTACACTGACATGTACAGCCATGAACCGTTATTGCTGAAGTTTCTTTTTCTCCGTTGTCCTAATGATAAAATACTGTTTTCAAAAATTCGTTTGACCATTTTAAAAGTACTTTTTGACTAATATTATAGTAAAATAGTAACAATGTTATATGTGTTACATACAGTGCTCTGAGATTGAGAAAGAAAAGTCTACTTTATAGCATAGTGTTGCTCAAAATATATTCAGAACATTTAGGTTAAGATTTAATTTCTGTTTAGTTTGAAGATATTTTGTTGTTGTCACTATAGTAATTTAGGCATTAAAATTGGCCTATAAACTGATGATAAACTAGTTGGAAATAACTTCTAGACTAAATACATATATTTATCCCACAGTTTTGATAATATCTTTTACTTCTAGGTATTGTATTTTACACTAGACTTGGCTAAAGGAGAGTGTAGAAATTAAACATTTCCATGCTTACCCATTGCAGAAACATTTATTCCTAAAGATCACTGGTGACACTGTTCTCTGAATATGCAAGTAGCAAATCAACGTAAAATGAACAGATGAATCGGAATAATAAATATAACTTTGCACTTATATATCAAAACTCACTGGAAATGAAAAGAGGTTTACAGTGAACTCCCAATAAAGAGGGCGAGCATATGCAGAAAATGGAACATGTATTTGTAATGTGTGATGCTTTTGCTGTAGTGCAAGGTAATCAAAAACCTGTAACAACCAATGTGGCTGGGTCAGTGTAAGCAACTCCCCTTGATAATCAAGTCTCCTATAATCCTCAAGGGAGGTAATGTACACTGTGCAAACCAGTGCAATGCAGCAAGCTAGCAAGTTTAACTTATAAACATAAAAAAACATAAAAAAAATTTGACTCTTTTGAAGTTAGTGAGTTCTGGTCTTACCTTCAGTAGAGCTGAGATTTCATCTTACACAAGTGCCTTTTTACTGAATCTCTAAGGAGGTATAATGCTATGGGGATATAAAACATAAAATTAACTATAGAGATAATAGCCTATAAGCTCTTTTATACTATATTTAAAATCACTGATTATAAACTGAAAAGCTATCTGCAAACTTGAGTTTCCTGTTCCATATTTGCTATTTAACCAGCATCCAGGCCATACAAATACTAATTTTCTGTGTAAACATCAGTACCAGCACCCAAATTTAAAGCATGACCTTGTATCTTAAGTACAATCAATGTGTCTGGCTATTTGGCTATGTCGCTGCTGGTGGTTTATTTATTTTTCAGGGACATATCTGCATCAAATTAGTGATATGCCAAACAACTGAGCA
>NW_010531219.1:9021-10226 GCF_000687285.1 Phaethon lepturus | reverse complement strand
GGAATGCAGCCAATTAGAAACACAAAATCACCTGACAGTTAAAAAAAAGATAAATAGTTTCATGCTTTACACAGTTAATTATCTCAAAAAGAGTTTGTGTTAAATTCTAACATATACACTCAGTCTTGTTTTAGTTGTAATTGATAGTAGAGCTTGATGTGTTGCAGTAAGACCAACAAAGGAACTTTCCTTTTGAATATAGTTTATCTTGTATTAAAGGACTTCAGTAGAACACAAACCTCTTTTGTCCCCCTGAAAAAGAAGTGAATTTTATTCTTCGTGAGATTTTTTGGTCATATGTTTTGAACAGCTTTTCCATGTTCTGAGCCTTGATGTGCTGTAGGTACTGTGTTTCCTTACTGATTACATTGACTGAGTTGGTTGTATGATACATTAAATCACCAAAAGAAATAATCATAAGATACCCTAAGCTAAAAATACGTGCATTGTTTGCTCAAATATAACATCATTGTTACAGGGTGTTGAAATGCATTTATAAGGTACTATACACTGAAAAATTACTGGTATTGTCTATTTTTTCTTCTCATTATTTTACCAATGCCATTCACTGGATGCATTTTGTTTCTGTCTTCTAAATAAAAGTGTGCTTTCTGAAAAGAAATGTGGGTGCACCATCTTCTGCCAAAGTAGAACAATAGTAGCTGAACAATAACTTCTGAAAATTATCACTGAGCAGCTGACAGAGTGAAAATCAACTTTATTGTTACTGCAAAGGTAGCACAACTACAGCGTGGCATTTGTTTGTCAGTAGTTACTATTCTGAAAGTGAGATGTAAGCAGAAAATCTTCCAGACAGGAACATCTATACTTAGGCAGTTTAATAAAGTCTGTATTTAAAGGTTTCTCACCTTTAATTTATTCTATTATCTTTTAAAAATCGTAAGAAACGAAAGGGAAAGCTGTTCTCCCTCTCAATATTTTTCCCCCTCCAAACTCAGCCTATAATCCTGGAGTATTTGGCTGTGCCTGCTAAAACATTCAGCAGTGAAAACATCAAAATATTGACATAAAAATTAGACTTCAGCATGAACACCCCTGTTAAGGTAAATAGAGCTGGTTTCCATCTGTGTTGTACCTCTATGCTGTCCCAGTAAACGGGCTAAGCAAAACCAACACTGGGAGGGCAAGAAAGACTTCCCTAATTCAGGAGCTTTAGAGCATTTCTCTGCTGTTACCGCAGGCTC
>NW_010531219.1:6461-8990 GCF_000687285.1 Phaethon lepturus | reverse complement strand
GAATGCAGCTGATCTCCTGGGCATTCCGGTGTAAGAGGTTTATAGTCTCGATCCACATAGTTGCAGATCCCCTGGCTACTCCTCCCACGGTGGTAACAAAACCCTCCTCTGTGCGCGATCTTCTTGCATAATCTGCTACCCCACGAGCTGTAGGAAGGGGACGGCAATTCAGCGGAGGAGCCTGGATTCACTGGGTGGGTGAGGTTAGCCCGTACCACTGCGTCGTGACAGTCAGAGGTGTACGCATGTGCGTACGCACGTATGCGTCCGTGTGAGCCTGTGTGGGTATTTTGTGCCAAATAAGACAACTTCTGAGGAAACTAGTGGACCCCTAAAGGGGTAGCCTTACGACTTCTGTGCAGCAGCCCCAGACCACCCTACACGGAAAGGCTTTTGCGTGTAGCTTCGCTACGGAGTGAAGCACTGAAAGGCCGGGAGGTGCAAGAAATGAGTTTGTGTTTGCGCAGCCTCGGTTCTGCCTCGTTGTGTGGCTGTGTCGTTAGCTGTGTGCGCAGTCTGTAATTACGCTACAGCTCAGTACTTCTCTCCACAGGATCCCCACCTCATTTAGAGCATGGGCTGGATGAGAGGTAACAGAAAAGGCAGTTGTTCAGCCCTGCTCATTCCGTCCACTCCTTTATTTAGTCCAAGTCCTCCCAAGCCTATGCTGCATCCAGGATCATTAGTTTCTCATTACATTCATCACAGTGATAACTCAGATTCTTGTGAATAGTAATGAAGGTGTCTTGTGAGACAGGAAAATATTTTATCCCCACTTTTAATGTTTGAAAGAAAGGCACGAACAGAGGACAATTTGTGGCACATATCCATTAATCCTAGATATAAAACCAAACTGCTAAAGCTAAATTAATCACATTTTTAGTACTTTCCTAGATTAGGACTCTTTTTTCTCTTCCCCTTCTTTGCCTCTAGTTGTGGTTAAACACAAAGAGAGAAAACAACTTGTGTTTGAAAGTATTAGCATGCTAAATGTATATTTTAAAAATACCACGTTTACATTAATAAGAAGGAGGGCAGGCAGGGGATACTGATTAAAATTTAATTTAAATAATAGATTATATTCTGAACTTAATAAAAACTGATGACAAATTCTATAATTGAACGGTCTACATCATTGCCTCCACTTATATCATGTACTGTCTCCCAACTCCCACATCGACAGCAAGTTGGTTGGCATGGTTTTGAGTCAGGTCCATGGCTGATGCCAGAATTAAACCCTTATGTGTGTATGGTCTGGGGACATGCCAGGCTGAGACACACAAGTTCTGAAAGAATTAACTTATTTGTCAGAAGCCATTCATCCAGGACAGCAGCCGAGCCCTCCAAGCCCTCCACCTCGACTGCTTAGCCTGGCTAAGAAACAAGGTAGTAGTGAAGCTGAAGGGTCATCCTAAGCCGTCTCCAGCATCCCAGCCAGCTGGAAGATACCTCTGTGCCACTCAGGTTAGCCACGGTGCTGCTGCAGGGTGCCACTGCAACTTGTTGTAGCCTTGTGCAGAGCAGCAGCGTGGCAGCCCCAGGTCCCCTTCCTTGCCCAGGTGGAGCAAAATTACAATGATCTCACAAACCCTTTCTTCTCTCGTGTTTCATTCTAGCTAGCTGGCTCCTGACCATACGTAGAATTCGTTAAATTATCTCTGTTCGCCTCCTTCTAAAGCACTTTGAGAGACAGAATTAAGCTGTTATTAAATGTATAGAGTTTCTTGCTTAAGGTTTTTTACATAGTGGGCCGTGTTGAAAAGAACACGTGAAACTATGTTTATTTTCTTTCTTAACACACAGACACATAAATAGTGCTTAAACTTAAAATGTTCACCAATAGGCAGAAAGGAAGTATGCAAAATGTCAACACAAACTTGAATGAAATGTGAATTAGATGGATACCAGGGGTTTTAAGAAAGATTATACGATTTGCATTACTTTGGTAATATCACCAAATCCTACAGCTTAAGCATCATGAGACAGACAAAGAAAAGAAAAATCAGCACTGGATTTTTTTTGCTGCCTTTTAATTCTTTTTTTGGCTTGATTCCTGATTTTCAAGTTCTTAGCAGGAAAAGCTGCCTGCTCCTTCATTTGCATGTGGGTGCACTTCAGGTGGAAAATGTACACAAAACACAGACACAGAACACGGGGCTCCCATCCCCTTTTCTTGCTGACAGAAGGGACACCCTGCCAAGCTCCCTTCCCTTCTCCTGCATCTCAGCTTCTTCCATGTTCTCCTGCTCTGGACGATGCCGTCACACACCTTCCACCTCACACTGGTAAGCCCAGTTTCTTCTTCTGTATTGATCCAAAGACATCCTCATTTTTTGTTGTCATTGCCTCCTTTCACTGCCTGAGACATTCTCTATACTCTTCTACTTGCTTTCTCAATTACTTCCTGTTCCCTATAATTATTCCTTTTTTCCTTGATCCTCTGACCATGGCGTTCTGTCCTTTGCTTTTCTGTTTCCTTGTGCCTTTCTCTTTTCGTCTTTTCAAAATGTTCCCCTACTTCTGCATTCC
>NW_010531219.1:0-6430 GCF_000687285.1 Phaethon lepturus | reverse complement strand
CTGGACTTTCATTTTTATCTCATTTTTAAAAGCTGCTCTGTTTAAACACACATTTTTTGTGCAAGATTCCTAACTCTGTGGGTGACACCAGCAGAGGTTTTATGACTCACCAACCACTGAGAAGACTTACAATTCTTATATTTTGTGTTCTACTCTGTTTATCCCATAGCATTTAAAATCAGGCCAAACATACTTTCCTTCTGCCTTCAGTATTTGGGAGAAGTTTTTTTCAGTATTTAATCTGGGATGCTGTATACAAGTAAATCTTACTACTGCCAGTTTAAATTAATTATTACCCCCCCGCCCAAAAAAAAATCTTTTCTACCCCATCCCTTTTTCTGCTCCTACATTGAGAGCAAGCTTCTTGCTACCAGCCGTGTAAGAGACTGAAGCCTGTTCCAATGATATCCACTGACTGTTGACCATCTCAAATATCCAAATATTTCAGTATGGATACCATGATGTATAACAGCATTGCTATTAAAAAGTTAGCAAGCCTTTGTCAGCCAGTGCCTAAAGAAAATGCTAATGGGCTTCTTCAGTTTTTTTAAAAAAAGACCATCAAGACTTACAAAAAATGGTTTCTGCTGCCATATGGATTTTGAATGAGATGATGATAAATTATCTTTACATAGAGCTTCAGCCCTATTACTGCAGTTTATTTGGGCTGAAACACTTAGCAGCTGTGGTTTTTTTAAGTCTTTTTTTTCCTCAGGTTTAATTAATATGCCAACCGTACCCAAACTCAACACCTGTTGCTTTTCACAGCTTCAACAGGATTATGCAGTGCAGAATGCTGTGAAAAATCTGACATGAATGGGTGCCTAAATGTGAGGTTGCACTAATTAACAATCTAGTTAGCAACCTGCCAGTTAATCAGGAAGACTTGTTGCATCATTTGACATTCTGTTATTTTGCATCTGGTTGTTTTTGCTTTAGTTTGATACTTATTGCTACTCTTACATAATTTTCTGCTATGCTCTGTATGCTCATTTTTTAATTTCTTCCACTGGATACGGAAGAAATGCTAACATTTTAGCCAGTTGCAATCAGTTCAGATTTTTATTAATAGTTTTTTATTTCTATTAGGATTTAAGGGTATTATATTCATGAATTAACAGACTACGCTGTTTTCCAAAATAAGAGCAATTCCAGAAAAAAATATTTACTGAGCTAAAAAATTTATTGGGTATTATTTTTTCTTTAGCTAAATCATGTTGCTTTTGCAAACGGCATTACTGATACTTAAAAAGTATCTATAGAACACCTTTTCCCTAACAATATATGTAGAAATACAACAACTGGATTGTATTTGAAAAGACTAGCATAGGAATATATTAGGAATATACCACATCAGCCAGGAGAGCAATCACACCTCAAAAACCAAACCCAGTGTAGACAGCCTCCCTGGGGACCAAACTGCAAACTGCCCCTTGCTTTTTCTCCAAGCTACTTGGTGAACATGAGACCAAAAGGGAGAAATCAAAACAAGTAACACATGGCTCAAAATTTCCACAAAAAATATTCATCAGCCACCTGAACCTAGCAGTTACACACTCAGGTCTCCTTTGCTTGACTTACTCCCTGCACCATCCCAGTCTGAGCAGTTTGGCAACCCACCCCTTGCTTATAACTAAATGGAGCCATAGGCACTATAGCTGCATCCTTACTAGTCACGTAAAACAGAGCCAGGGAACATCCCCGGGCACCAGACCTTGATGGTCCTTGCTGTCACATTGGCCAGACCGGACAGTTTTGGCTCAGGACGACTGCAGCAAGGCTGTCCAAAGATGGCCCAGCACATATTTACAGGATCTCCACGTCATCATTGCCCTCCCCAAGCCACCCCATACGCCAGATGGATTCCCAAGGGAGTAGATGTGTGTAAAATGCAATACCCATGCTTTCACACTGCACTTGGGTTTCAAGACTTCTGTCCTTCCCAATACCCCAAATTCTGATAGGTTTTCAACTGAGTTCTGGCCACATTCGTATTTTCACAGATCCTCTGACAGGGTCCAGGGCAAACAGACACTGTTCCCAGGAGGCAGCTGATTTTATACGCAGGAGGAATTCCTATTTCTGCTCAGTGCTGTGTTACGGAGACACAGAACACAAATCTCAAGAACAGCTCATTAAAGGACTTTGATTTATGTAGATCAAGCGGCAGCTAGTATAGTCACCTCTTTCCCCTCGTTTCCTTTCCCACATCCTCTGAAGACTCAGCCTTTACTTTAATCTTGCAGCACAACCTCTCCCTAGCAGATCCCAGTGCTACCCGTTGCACAACCGGCACACGAGCCCCGAGCCGCAGCTGCATCCTCCCACAGGCTGCTCTGTATCGCTGGATGGAGATGCGGCGTGCAGGCTCTCACCGCCTTACACCCACTGAGCAACACCCGGAGGTCTGAGAACACCAGTGCGTGGCTGCCCACGGGCCACGCATTGTGCAGACCTGCTACTGCAGAGCGGCCGCTGGTAGGACAGAGCTGCCAGTAACTTCATTTGATATTATGCATTTGTCCAGCTGCTAAAAATGTGCTGAGCTGGATTGGATTGTCTCAAACGATGGAACTTCTAAACCAAATGCCCACCAGCACCTGGTTTTGACTTGACTCTGAGCTGCTGCTTGAGCCAGATATTTTTACAGTCTGAGATTTTTTTTACATAAGAAAATCAGGTCAAGTGATTCTTGTAATATCAAATGGACAAACTAGTATCTGGTCATCTTTGGTGCAGACCTGTTCATCTGTTTTGTCTACTGATCAGCTTCTGAGATACTTCATTCAATCAGTGACGGTTTCTTTATACCTTCCTTTTTTTTACCTGCTTTGCCAGTATTTCTTGGCTGCAGAAAATAGAGCTCATGTCTTATCCTTTCCTAAATAGTTTGATGGGCTTCATCTGAAGAAAAAGATTAAACAGAGTGATTACAAGAATTCTTGCTAACAAAATAGAGATAGCAAAAGCAGCAGTGATTTTTGTTTAACCTTTTGATGTCATTCACTACATTTTCTCCTCTTCCTGTTTCTCCCACCATCATTCAAGATTCATCATCTATTTAAAGCCAATTTTACGATATTGCAAATTAAGGAAGAGTGTTACAAATACATTTGGATAAGATAAAATGCTCAGCAACTACAAATCAATGTAGCTCAGTTGAATTCAATATGTGAACTTCTTACCTTCATAGCTTGATTCAAGTTTATGTTTTTTCTCCTTCTACCTGTTTTTCATGGGCAGGCTGCAGCTGGTGTAAATTGCACATCCTTACTCATTTCCACAGATTTTAAACAATTTAAGCCAGTTAAGGTTTTGCCCCTAGCTTGTGCCTTCATACCATATTTCTTCATTTGATCACAAACAAGTGTAAGCTCTTCGATCTTCATACTAGATTTTAAACCTTGGAGATTTATAATTCACACAGTAGTTTCCTCCACTATTAGCATATTGCAAAACACTATTTGGCATATTAAAAGGTGGTCACTGGCAAAATCCTACATGTGGGGGTGCAAAAGGGACAATCTTTTAGCTGGAAAAGGATGGAACAAAGCAGTTTCTTTAGAAGTCTTTTGCATGTACACGCAAAAATGTGGTTCTAGCTTTAGAAGCCCCTATCCATCACTAAACACGTAGAAAAAATTTAATGTGGTTTCAACATTAAACTGCCTCTGCAAACCTCCAGATGACACTGGAGGTTTGTTGTTATGTTCTCATATGTCATGCTTTGCAGGTGGGAAAGTGCCATGGTTTGACCCCAGCTGGCAACTAGGCACCATGCAGCCACCAGCTGAAACCAGGACAGAAAGGAAGTATGCCAGCAATGCACAGGAAACTGCTTTCACACTGTCCCCCAAGCTTTAGGAGATTTACTTATCTATAGAGACAAACTATATCCATGTAAAATTATAGACTAAGAAGTAAAATTGAACTAATCTGATTCCCCATTTGGCCATTAAAACATCTTCTCTTTGACTTGATTTATAGTGATTTAGACACTGAAAGACAAAAATAATAAATCAAAGAAGCTGCCTTACATGGGATCAGCTGTAATTTGTGACACAGACAAGCCATCAGACGAGTGAAGAAGTTCATTTTCTCTTTGGTATTAACTTCTTTCCTCCAAATAGACAAAATACCTTGCTTTTTTTTCCCCTCTGCATTTCTCTGCTCCTGCATATTCAAAAGCAATAGTGGCTGGTGAAAATGTGTAGAAAATTTGATAGGTAAGGAATCTTTATAATTTTTCAATTAATACTTGTGATTCTTTCCCCACATTTAATGGAAGAACAGATCGTGATAAAAGCTCCAAAAACAGATCCCAAGATGTCCTCTACTCTCACAGGGTGAGGACTCCTCACACCAGCGACGACCATGGTATTTTAAGGGCCAAACTCACTTTGCAGCATACTTTTTCTTTTTGTGTGTGGGGAGCTCCCACGTATCTAAGTGGTAGTTAAGGCTATTTCATTCTTGCTGTCTTCCATTTCACCATAACAAAAACTTAAAAATCCAGTATTTTTTTTTTAGTTGTGTCAAATATTAATTATACATTAAACTATCTCCAATGTAGCCTTGTGGGTTACCACTTATAACTGACATTATGGTATTGTTTTGTGTGTCATTATCAGAGACAACCTTAATTTTGCCTGCATAATTCAAATATAACTAGGGGGAAAAAAAAGAAAAGAAAGAGAAAACTGGACCCGAGTGAGTTAAGTGAAATATTATGATTATTAAAGTGTCTGCAGGACAAAGCTGCCAAAGGGTACTCCGGAGTTTAAACATTATTTCTTTCTTATTCTCCCTTGTTGGAAGAAGATGTTCAGGTTCTTTTAAAATATATCGTGTCTCTCTGACACTGTATCTATAAGGGCAGAATTAAGCGGTGTATGGCACTAGCGTTTAGCATGAGGGTCCAAAGCATTTTACATGTAGATTCAAAGTTTATGTGAAATTAACTAGTCCCAGCAGAATTTGTAGTAAACAGGATACAACGTTACTACCACAAGCAGCAGTTAATTTGGCATTTTCAGGAAGTCAAAGGTTCCCTGGACATGAAATTTTAAAGGGCAGCCCTGAGGCATATTGATAGAACTATTTAAGAAAGTTTGATATGCTTTGGTCTTGTGCTATGGATAGATAAGATTTTATTGTTTAGACCTTTTAAGACAACCTGGGATTCTTCAAGAACATTAGCTTCATATTTAGGAAGCAAAAATCAGAATAGGAAAGCTGTTGAAAAAGGCATTTTAAATTAAACATACTTGACATATGTCTATTAAAACAAGATTCTTATATGTGTCATGAACAGATATGCCAGAAAGTTTTCCTACTCTGGCTTTACAAATAATTATTTTTAATCTCCTAAATCAGTATTAATGTTTTGGAAGTGCATCAATCAGTGTAACTATTTCACAATTTTTGAGATGAAACTTAAGTTCATGAATACTTAATAAACCCAGATTTTTACAAGTAATACAGGATCTGAATTGAAAGATGCCAAGAGGGAGGAGGGAAAACTCAGGAGTGGAAAATGATTGACTACAAAACAGGAAAACAATTACCCGAGCTTGTGAAGTTACTTTTATATGGCTGGTGACTTCTACACTTCAATTTGATTATTATTTGCTGGGTTTGTTCCTGAGAATTTGGGAAGTCTGGGTGCAAGCACTCGCCATGGCCTATGGCTGTCTGAAGTGTCAGGACACAATGTAAGGTGTTACCTGCTTATTTAAACTTTTGCCTAAAAATGACAAGGGCAAGGATATTTAAGTACAGTTTCTTGTAGCAGGACTTGACTTTTCACGGGTTTTTTTTATGTTTACAGGTACTTCATTAGGCAAGTTTAACAAATATCAAGGTAAGAAACAGATCAACACTTGAGTCTGCAGAGAGACTACTGCGAGTAAATCAAGAAAGCAATACAAACATTTTTTTCCCCGTTTTTAATTACTTCACGTATTAAAAAGCAGAGTGCGGAAAACACCCGTGGTACAAAGCCAATGGTCACTCCGCACCCACATGAATCGCCATCTCACCACAAGGCAAGGGCAGCTTAAAAAGGGAAGACTAAGCAGGAAAAACCCGATAAAAACAAAACCAAAAAAAGTAATTCAGCTTGGCAGACCAAAACCTTCACATGTGGTGACAGAGCAGTTTATGTAAGAGGTCAGCTCCCAGCAGGGCAAGCTCTTCAGGAAAAGAAGGCATTTCGCCACGTTTTCTGGCACAGGGAAAGGCCCCCTCGGAAGCCCTTTCGTTCCCGCCACCCTCCTTTCCCTTCGGCTTTGGCCTCTCGGGGCTCAGCTGCCGGAGGAGAAGCCCCACAGCAAACCCCGGCAGCGGGTGCGGTCAGCTCTGAGGAGACCGGTGCTTCTCCCTTAGTCGCGCTTCCAGAGGGCGGGGGCGGCGGGGTGGGCGCCCGCGT
>NW_010531218.1:11199-41695 GCF_000687285.1 Phaethon lepturus | reverse complement strand
GTTCCAGCCGGCTCCAGCCCACCCGCCGCAGCCCCGCAGCCACCGTGGTGACGGTGCCTCGGGCAAAAAGATTTAAGTTGAAAGGGCAAAACCGCCTGACAGAGAGAGGAGGGAGGGAACAGAAAGGAATGAGAAACAGTGCCGCGGACACCCAACTCAGAGAGACCCACGTCGGAGAAGTTTGTGAAGGCCCGTGGCCCGTGGGAGGGACCTTATGCTGGAGCAGCGACAGAGATGAGACGTTATGAACTCACTGCAGCCCCCATTCCCCACCCCTCGGCTCAGCACAGGAGGACGTAGAGGAGTCGGGAGCGGAGGAGTGAAGCTGAGCCTGGGAAGAAGGGGGGAGAGGGAGAATTTGGGGGGGTTTTTTGGTCTTTTTTTCTCACCATCCTACTCTGTTATTAATTGGCAACAAATTAAATTAACCTTCCCCAAATGGAGTCTGTTTTGCCTGTGACAGCAACTGGAGCCATCTCCCTGTCCGCATCTCAACCCGTGGGCTTTTCATCTTATTTTCTCCCCCTGTCCTGTTGAGGGGAGGGGAGTGAGAGAGCAGCTGGGTGGGCATCTGGCAGTCAGCCAAGGTCATAGAATCATAGAATGGTAGAATCTTTGGGTTGGAAGGGAACTTTTAAGGTCATCCCATCCAACCTGACCTGGAATGTTTCCAGGGTTGGGGCATCTACCACCTCTCTGGGCAACCTCTGCCAGTGGTTCACCACCCTCGTTGGGAAAAATTTCTTTCTTGTATCTAGTTGAAATCTGCCCTCTTTTAGTTTAAAACCATTACCCCTTGTCCTATCGCTACAGGCCCTGCTAAAAAGTCTGTCCCCATCTTTTGTATAAGCCCCCTTTAAGTACTGGAAAGCTGCAATAAGGTCTCCCCAGAGCCTTCTCTTCTCCAGGCTGAGCAACCCCAGCTCTCCCAGCCTGTCCTCACAGGAGAGGTGTTTCATCCCTCTGATCATTTTTGTGGCCCTTGTCTGGACCCTCTCCAACAGGTCCATGTCTTTCCTGTGCTGAGGGCTCCAGAGCTGGACGCAGGACTCCAGGTGGGGTCTCACCAGAGCAGAGCAGAGGGGCAGAATCGCCTCCCTCAACCTGCTGTCCACCCTGCTTTGGATGCAGCCCAGGATGTGGTTGGCCTTCTGCGCACATTGCCAGGTCATGTCCAGCTTTTCATCCACCAATACCCCCAGATCCTTCTTGGCAGGGCTGCTCTCGATCCCTTGATCCCTCACCCTGTACTGATACCAAGGGTTGCCCCAATCCATGTGCAGGACCCTGCACTTGGCTTTGTTGAACCTCATGAAATTCACACGGGCCCATTCCTCGACCTTGTCCAGGTCCCTCTGCTTATGATGAATGGTAGTTACACTGACTTCATTTAGGAATTTGGTTTTAGCATAGATTTGCTCAACAGGTCAGCTGCAAGTCCACAAATTATAGTGCCTATTTGTAGTTTTTAAAAATTATTCTGTATGTAATAGAACTGATTTCATGCATGGTCCACAGGTTCCCCTGCTATAAACAGTTTGATGTACATTCATGATCCCACCTTCCACAAAACTCTTTTACCTACACCATGCCAGCTGCTGGCCCTGTAGTGCCCTTGAGTTATCTCTGGTCCCCAGGCACTGTACTCACAGCCCCTTTGGTTCCTTCGCCCCACTTTCCTCATGTCCTCCAGCCCCCAGCTCCCTTTTCTATCCTAGATTAGCACTTCTCCGCCAGCTATTCTGCACTGCAGCCAGGCAGACCTGTGGACAGAGTCTCTGGCCAGCCAGAGCCCAAACTGAACAAATAACTCTTCAGGTCACGTATCAGCCAGTTGTTGTGGTTTAGCCCCAGCCGGCAACTAAGCACCACGCAGCTGCTCGCTCACTCCCCCACGGTGGGACACGAGAGAGAATGAGACAAGTAAAAGTGAGGAAATTCATGGTTTGAGATAAAGACAGTTTAATAGGTAAAGCAAAAGCCGCGCATGCAAGCAGGGCAAAACAAGGAATCCATTCTCTGCTCCCCATGGGCAGGCAGGTGTTCAGCCATCTCCAGGGAAGCAGGGCTGCATCACGCCTAATGGTTTCTTGGGAAGACAGACGCCATCACTCCGAACATCCCTCCACCCATTCTTTCTTCTTCGTCCCAGCTCTATATACCGACCATGACACCATATGGTATGGAATATCCCTTTGGCCATCCTGGGTCAGCTGTCCTGGCTGTGTCCCCTCCCAGCTTCCCAGGCCCCCCCCCCCTTCTTGCTGGCAGGCCAGCACGAGAAGCTGGACTGTCCTTGACTACTTAGCAACAACCCAACACATCAGCCTAAATCCAAAACGTGGACTCACACTAGCTTCTATGAAGAAAATTAACTCTATCCTGGCTGAAACCAGGACACCAGTGCCGTCATTTAAATGAGTGTTTGCCAGTGTAGCCTTTTATTCTGATGTCTTTCCCCTGCTCAACCAATGCTTTTTGCGTATGATATTTTCAAGAGCTTAATGTCTTTGATACTGCACTTCAGTAAAATTTTGGGGAAATTGGCCAGCAACTTCAAAATGTATTTTTGGTGGGGGAAATGACTGATAGAGAGACACAGAACAATCACAAAAAATGGAAAGCAGGTTAACAGTCTGTTGAGCTATGAGTCTTTTCATCTTTAATGCAGAGGAAAAATTTACAAAGACTTCAGAGACTACAAGTGCCATCATATAGCATTTTGTCTTGATCTAAACAGCATGAAATTGAAAGTTTGTATATTTGTACCTGTAACTCCTGCCATCTGCCCCTGAGATCAGGCTGGAGCATTATATGCTGGGACTGCATATCACGTTATGAAACATTATATGCAGTGACCTTCAGTCTCCAGGGGCCACACTTCAGTTATTAAAAATGAAGAAGGCAGCAGTATTCTCCATTTGATTCCTAGCATAAGATTTTCTCTCTAGGCAAGGGATTAATATTATTTTAACAATTATTTTCTATAGCTGTTATGTACGTATTATGTCACCTTAGTGGAATTGAACCATGCATCCAAACCATGTTGAAAGAACAAATTTGAAAGTTACTTTAAAATGAATGCAACAGTGTTTTATGCTAGGGTGAGTAAATAATAACCTTACCCCTAAGGCTTCCTTGAGAATCTATTAAAATATGTAACTGTCATCATAGTGCTTCCTCCTCCACATTTAAGCCAAGAAACTAGCTGTGCCCCTTAGCTAACTCATCATGACTTCTCTATGAAAGTATCTTTCTTCCTTCTGAAATGGGAAAGCAAGATTACAAATAAGAACACACTGTATTTTCATTTACACTCCATTTCTATTAAATGCTGTCTGCAAATATTAGTGGAAGAAAAGTTCTTCCCCTGGTAAGGCCAGTAGAGAGCTGGACATCTGAGATACTCACTCTGCCCAGGCTCCCTCGGGCCAGTCCTTAAATTCCTTTGGATAGATCTATATGGCAGAACTCAATGCTGTGCAAAGACAGCCAAGTTAGATAACATACAGGAGATATGATTAAACATTAATTTTTTACAGTGTTGTGCATGGGCTCAATACTGTATACTTAATGTTCATTAATAACAGAATATATCTGCTCTGGAGGAAAACCAGAGTTTTCCTGGTTTTCCAGCAACATGCTTGTGCTCTCCAGGCTAGTGCAGATGGCTCCACGAAACATGCTTTGTGCTGCACAGCTGTATCTTGAGAATCCCAGTCAACAGAAGAGGGAAAAATAGCCCTCTTTGGAAGCTGGTTAGAAGTTAGAAACCCAACATTTCTTACTGCAAAAATGTGTACCATTCATACTGCAGTGTGAGACCTCTTCCACAGTTCTTGTCAAAATACAGGACCAGGTCTTTTCTATGGTGATTTGACAGATGTCACAAAAGTACAAAATAGGAACTAGCCTTAATGGTCCTGCAAACTGCCACAGAATTCATGAAGTGAAGTCTAGACCCAAAGGTTCTCAACTTGCCAGTGCCATGGGATTTTAATGTCTCAAAGACATCCCGCTGAGTTAGATGTATCCTCTAATTTGCACTTTTTCTCATTGTTCCAACTTCCTCCTCCCATCAGAATGAAACATTTCCACTTCTTTGGGTGCTGGTAGGACCCTAAAGAAATGAAGAGAGATCACAGAGAACGTTTCAGAGGTTACTTAATGCCCCTTAAGTCATTTATATAGTTCCTACATCAGGTATAGAAATGGGAGTTGAGGCTGAAAGGCTGATTTTATCACAGATCAAACAATCACTGTGTTGTGACGTAGCCTGTTCCTTTCATTTCATTGGCAAAAAGGAGAGCGAGTCCCCTGGGGTCCCAAAAGCAGGCCTGGGCTAGTTAAACAACCTCAGAGAGGTGAAATGAAATGCACATAAAAGTGAATCCCATCCAGAAGTGCTCCATCTTCATCCACATACTCTGCAGTCAGAATACCTGGCCACTGTGAGCAAGGCAGTGAGCTATTATTTTTGAAGACATGCTGGAAATTTTCTTCCTGCCTCCTGTTTTCTCCTGCCCCCCCAACATACGAGCAGAGGAGGAGTGTCCTTGATGCCCGGTGCCTCCAAGGGCTGCATTTGTGGTGCTTCAGCCTGTGCC
Organism: Phaethon lepturus; assembly: GCF_000687285.1. NCBI lineage: Eukaryota > Metazoa > Chordata > Aves > Phaethontiformes > Phaethontidae > Phaethon > Phaethon lepturus. The sequence continues at coordinate 37,088 of NW_010531218.1, read as the reverse complement.
GCTTGTCTTGCTCAGGGCTGTGCCTGAAGACACAGGCTGGCTTGGAGGGCTAGCAATAAACATGTCAGCGTTGTGATCAGGCACAAGAACGTTAAACTAACTGAAAGTGGATTTACTGTCTGAGCCGAAGGAACTATAAAGTACGCATAAAAGTTAATTCAGTTTGCAAAAAATCTCTTAATGTCGCAAGATATTGTTAGGCACTGCATGGTGTTGATCGTCACACAGGGAAAGTATTTTAAATCTGATTTTCATCTTTATGATGTCCTTTTAAACCCTCATATATGGACTCTTCTTGCATTGATTCCAATCATTTTGGTCCTTGGGAAAAGATCTTCAAAGAATGACTAAATACGGCATGGGAACAAGCAATTCCCAACAGGATTAAAACTATTTTTCTCTGTGTGTCCCCCACCCCAAATTTCTTCAGATTATGTGTAGCACAAAATGGAATGCATAATGTCTTGTGCCATGAATTTTCATTTGATTTAAAAAGCTAACACCTGCGTATGTTGGCCAATAAAATAAAAAGAATGTGAAAAGTTGTAGGGTTTTTTGTGGCACATAGTGTTTTCTAAGATACATATAAGCTTGTCTTACCCTGAAACCATAAATGCCTGTACTTACAGATGTTGTCACCATTGACTATATTTACATGAGGATCAGTTACATGAGTTTTTACCAGAACGTGTCCTTGCAGAACTCTATCCAACAAATCTTGAAAAGAGGAAAACTGTGGGAAAAAGCTCAGTGTAAAACATTGCAGCATTAAAACACTGCACTGAATAGCAACTGATCATAATTTTCTTTATATGGTTCGGTCTGCCCATACTGTACATTTTAAACAACTTACCTCTTCTTGTGTTTTTTAAGAAGGAAAGGAAAAGAGAGGCTTATCGAGGGCATTTTGTATTTTTATATCCTGTCACTACTACAGGCTCTAACATAACTAGCATCACACTGAAACAGTGATACAGGATGCACCATGGCACATAATGAGGGGGCCTCTCTTCTGTTTCCAGTCCTTTTCAGAAGGCCACGAGACAGGTGCATTTCCAACACATGTGCAAGCTGTGTGGCATGCCAACAAAAAAACAACTTCTGCACAGTTTGGGCTTCATCATTGAAGCATTTATTTCAGTTTCCATTTTGAAATTTATTTCTTTCTCAGTCTACATCAGCCACCGTCGCAACTGGCAGGTGCGTGTGGCGTATGCCAGCTTTGTGTTTTGCCTAAGGTCACTCTTCCTAAGCCCTCTACTTTTCCCAAACTATCTCATCTCTTAGCATCCTTCCTGGGACATGTGTACAGCCTCCAGTAGCATTTGAGTGTTTTGGACGTGTGTGACCATGAACTGTTTAAAGTCTATGAATTCCTTTATTAGAATTAGGTAATCAGATACACCAAAAAACTTGAAGTGCAACAGGACTACAGGTGAAATAAAGAGGTAAAGAGGCTACAATAGGCATGAATGGTGTGTGGCAGGCTGGGTCCTTTGAAGGTTCAAATGGGAGAATGGGGAATGTGCTCTCTATAAATTTGAGATAACTAATTCAACATTTGCCTACCTATTTTAGCTTCTGCTGCATATAAATGACTATATATTATTCATAATATTTCCTTCATTATGATTTGATCTTCCCACTCGACTCTTAATAAGTCTTGGTTTTAATTAGGCCACCTGCAACTTGTAATGTAATGGAGGCACAACTTTAAAACTATGAATTCAAAACAGTAAGTGCAGCCTCACATGAAGAAACTTATAATGAAAAATAATGTGACATTATTGTTTGAAGTTTTGCATTTCTGTAATGTGATAAGTGAGAATAATTTCCTCTTGCTGTAATTCTTATAGGACACAATGTTCATTTAATAAAGAATGTAATAGAAAAGAAAGTGCTCGTGCAATGGGGAAAGATTAGAAAAAGAGGTATGCAGCATGTATTTCAATGTAAACTTTCCCACACATTTATTTTAGTTATTGCAGACCACCGGGTCACCTCAGGTGACTAGACGTGAGTATCACGTACCAGTTGTGGCTGTGCCACTTTGGATACTAAGGAAGAGTGACACTTGTCATTCACATCATTGCCTTGACAGAAGATAGCAATCCAATTTTCTGATAGCTTGTATGTATCACTATGAAAGGGTACACTGCTGAATTGGCATTTGTTATTTAAAGGCACAATAGGTATTATGTTTCTTGTGAAAACATTCAAGGGGGTACCCTAATGATGTGTAAGTAAAGCCTAAGCAGCACATTGGGATTCATAATGATTCACCACAAACAAGCATGTTTCAAAAATAAGGAATTTGTTTGCAAAGACACTCCAGGCAAACTAAGGCTAGTGAGCTCGGTCCACATTCCAAAGTAATCTGGGTTCAGCTGAATAAACAAGGATCCAGACATGAATAACAAGAATTCATGAATAATAACAATGCATGAACAGTAATAATTAGCTATTCATCCACAGGTTGATAAAATGTAGCTAGCTCTCTAAATTGCAATTTATGTTTCTGAAAATACAGAATTTGGCAAAAACATTTAATGATCCACTGGAGTTTACATTTTGAATTTTCTTTTTCTAAAGGACAAAGTCTTCATAATTCCATGGTTTACTCATAGAGTTATCTCAAAAAAGTAATGAGAACATGCTAGGTACTAAATATATTTGTTATTGTTTATTTAACAACAATTTTTTAATGTAAGCATTAAATTTCATGCAAACATGAAATAGGACATGACTACGTGACAATACCAGTTTTTGTGAGGTCATGCTAACTGGGTTGAATAAGCAGAAATGTTTTATCTGAGATAAGCCTTTTTCAGTATCAATTTCCACTGCTGACAGATTTTATTTAGTTTCCAAAGCTAAGTTTCATACTTCCACATCACATCATTGCATGAAACTGTGGCAATTAATTTTGAAATTTTCCTTCTGCTGATTTTTTATTACATGAAACAAAACTATCAATATGCTACCTATCACCCAGTAATTAGAACTGTTAATGTCTTTAAGTTTGCCTGTGAAATTACCGTGTGATTGCTTCTCACTCGAGCAGAAGAATGTAAATATATTCTACTGTGAGTCTGCAGCAAGTCAGAAACTTTGACACAACATTGTGCAGCTATTGCAAGGCTTGAAAATATATGAAATAATTTTCTTTACCTCTGTGCCTGAAAATTATTTCTACAGTTAAGATTTTGGCTGAGCATTGCATGATTTCCCTCCCACTCATGCCTATCCCCAATCCAGAATCGCTGCATTTCCTGGCTGTTCCTCCTTTTAAATCTGTTACAAGTCCAATAAAAGTCTGTGAGATGTTGCTTCAAGCCCTTCATATATGCTTAGGATGTGCCAAAGTTTGCCTAGACTTGGCAAGTCAGAGCATCCTTACTGCCTCATGAATTGAAAAACCTGGTTCAGAAGTCCCCTAGAGACCTATTATCTGTGGATCACTGACACAATAAACCAGAACAGCTTTCAAGGAACCACTCAGGTCAGCAGTGTTGGTTTGTACACAGCACCTGGGGAATCTTTAACCCATCACTCATTGACACAATTCAGAACCATTTCAGACTACTCAGGCTTTGCTTAGGGAGCATTAAGGCAATAAATCTGTACAACCTCCTAAGCTCAGCCTCCTAAAAATCCTTATGGAATTTTCTGGCCAAAATTATTGATAAGTCTGTGGATGACCAGCTTTCTGTGTGCAGTAACTTGTTTTAAAGCATGTGCCTGCCACAGCATAACCCTGTACACCACTCTGGCACCACCTGGAGACCAAGAACTGTGCCACCTTCCAGGAGTAATTAAAAGATGTCCAAGGATTTTGTCTCTTATTTGTCATCCACAAGAGCAGTACGGATGCTGCCGTAAATAACCTGCCATGGCTCAGGAGCACAAACAGGTTATCGTTGACCTGACCAGCCTCTAATTGTCTTTTTCCATAGTTGTGACTTTCATTCAACTCCTGCTCAGATTTTGGCTAACACACAGCTCATGCCAAAGCCTGATGTACACTGGGAGCAGTGCCATTAAGTCAAAGCGACGGCAACACATAGGCAGCACATGGTGGCCAGAAAGGGCTAAAGGTTGTTATGCAGCCACTATCACCTGCAGCTTGCTGTCTCCTGCAGCCACAATCCTTGCATATTGATTGAATGGCAGTTTTCTTCAGAATCTGCCAGCTCACAGAAATGGGATAGACCAAACTTCCAAGCAGGAAGGTATAAGGTATATATACCCAAAAAGCTTTTGAAGCAGATCCAACAGCAGCTGGAGTTCTGAGGCTTTCGTACTCCCTGGTGTGACAATGGGGACGGCCGCACCATGACAGAGGAGGAAGGATGAGCACTTTCCCCGTTGGCTGGGTGATTATTTTGCTCATAGGTGCACATTACCAGTTATGAGTTACAAGTTGCAAGTTATGAATTAGTGAGTTAGAAACTTCATGAATTGGGATAAATTAGCGAATTCATATGTTAGACTAGCCTGTATAAAGGTGATTGAGCTCTTGTTTGTTGTGTTCGTTTGTTTTCTCTCCTAACGAGCTCATAAAATAAAGTTTAAGGTACAGAGTATGTTGTCCTGTAAATTTGAGAGATCCAAACGGACCATGACAGTAGTCCTCCTCTGGGATTTAACTGCCCATGATGAAGGTCTGCTCTAATCTGGTGCAGCCACATAACCTGGGATCCAATTTCACAGAAAACAGCTAAGCTGTGAAAAAGGGCCATGAAAAACCTCCTCTGGGGCCTCCCCCAAGGTGGGACCTGCACTGAACCCAGGCTCCCGCCTTTGGTGCTTGCTGGAGGCACCTTGCAGCTCTGCCCCTGCCCAGCCTTGTGCACTGATGGTCTTCATCCTGACCCTGACTTGACTCCTGGGCTTCCCAGTGGGGCGTCAGACCTTCCTTGTGGCTACAGGTCCATGGGACGTTGGGCTGCCCCAATCACATCATCAGCCCTGCTCACCCACCAGCCCTGCTCCTGCCCAGCCCTGGCATGACCCAGATCAAGAATATGTGCATGGTCCTGAGGGAAGGATGAAGGGTTGGGGTTAGGCAGGAGCAGTAGGTGCACAGTTGTGAAGATGGCATTGTCAGGAGGGATGTGACTCCTTCCATGGTTGTCTTCCCTGTGATGCCCGGCAAAGGCAGCATCTTCTTCATGTCACATGCTAAAGGGATTGTGACAAAACACAAGAGCAGCAGCAGCAGCCTTGGGAAGGGTCTAAACTCGGATGACAAAGCTAATCCTATCCATAATAGGGTATGGGGGGTGGGGGGAGAGAGAGAGGGGAGAGAATGGCGAGTTGACCTGCTAAATACCCTAAATGTCTGCATGTCATCGCTAGAATCGTGAAGCTAAATAGGAAGAGCTGGGAATCCTAGTACATGATTAAGGACATGACTAAATAGTCATAGCATATATGTTGTGGAAAATCTCACATGAATCACTTGTCAATATTAAAGGATATAGCTTTTTCACTAAGAGTAGGCAAATAATGAGATGTTACCCAATATATATATACTTCAGTATATATTGAGTATATATACTCAATACCAAGTTAGCAGCTTGGAGACTCAGAATATGGAGAAAGTTGAATCAAGCCAAAGGAAGTTTTATTCAAGGTTAAGAAAATAAAAGAGCATAGGTACAGTCATGGGGAGCAGTTGATTACAGACAAGGAAGTTTCAGGGAGTTTTTTATCTGCAGGAGGTAGAAGAAAGCGTGGGACCTTTAGGTAATGGGGAAGTCTCAGCCTGATGAATACTTAAGGAAAGGAATCTAGCAGTACAGACTTGTCATACGCAAGTTAGGGAAATATGGTCTTGCTCAATCTCCTACTACATGATGCAAAAATGGGTGGGCAACCAGAGGCTAGATGGTAGCTGACAGTAGGTAGCTGTCAAAAATAGATGGATGTATTGAAGTTCCACTGTAGTCTGCCCTGGCTTTAGTACTAACCAACATTTTCATTAGGAGTCTGAAGATTAAATAGAAAGGCTTCTTATGCTCTTTTTATTGCATTATTATAATTATTATATTTGCGAAAGACAAAACTAAAAGGGGCTGCAAATATCTTGGCTAGCAGCATTAGAGTTCCAACATTCTTAACAAACAAGGACTGATGTACTGAAGAACAGGAAACAATTCACCATGAATAAATGCAGGTTTCTATTCTTAGCAATAATTGGCTGCACAAATGCAGGATGTACAACATCTGATTTAGGTAGCAGTTCTTCAAAAATTGAGCTTAGGATTACAGTGGATCACAAACTGAACGTGAATGAACAATGTCCTACTCCCAAGAAAAAGATAATCAGCCATGGACTTATAAATAGGAATATGTGAAGGCAAGTGAAATAGTCCCCTTGCTCTGTCTAGCATAGATTAGATTTCAGCTGGAATATCGGATCCATTTCTGGGCACAGAATTTCAAGAAAGTTGTAGTAATCTAAACATAAAACAAAAGATACCGAGAAAAATGGAAAACTGTTGTTATTTATTTAATCAAATAAGATATGGCTAATTTGAAAACATGGTAGCAGTCTTCACGTACATTAAGAGATGATACAGAAAGGAGTTAAATACTCTTTTCTCTGTTCATGATGCACAGGAGAAAAAGTAAATGGCTTAAGACGCAGCAATAAATATTCATTGTAGACACTGGAAAAATCTTACTAACAGCGGAAGAGCAAATTCCTTGAACAGGTTGCATGGGGATATTCTGAAATCCTCCATACTGGAAGTATATTAAAAAGGGTTATATACATGCTTCTGTCAGAAAAAATATAATATATGTTACAGAACCCATCTTGGAAGTAGCAGGTCATTCTAGCCTTTTTCTATGATTAGAAATAAAGTGCCACAATGCTGTGGGGAAAAATTATATTTTTATTTATTCTTTTTCTCATTATTGTAGCTCTTTATTTGGATTAGAAAAGCAACATTAGTCACTATGATGTTTGTTCACATTTCATCCATTTATGGTCTTTTTCCAAATTGTCTATTTCTTTAATAAAGCAGGACTTTTAAAAAATTGTTACATAGTCTAAACATTGTCAGACATATAATACATCTGATTGATAGTTAAATAAGCTTTATATTTACATGCAACAGGAAGTTTTTAAAAAGAAATTAATAAGCATTTATCAAATTCAATATTTAATCTCCCAACAAGACCACAAGTCTATTTTATATCCTTGTAGTCTTAAAGATGTATATCAACATTATTAGGTTATATATTGTGTATATTCTCAGTATGGTTTCCTCAGCAACTACATTTTGGGTAGCTTTGCTATGGTAACCAAACATGATTGCTTATTTTACTGTTTCAATTAATAATCCATGGCTTGAACCATAAAAGTAATAGCTAGATAATACATCTACGAAAGGCTAAATTAAATAAACATATGTTCCACAAGTGCAAGCCTTCTGCAAGAGTTATTTCTCTGGTGTAGGAATAATATATAAGTACATCACTAATTAGACTTTGTATTTCAGTGCTTAAAATAGAAACACTGAGCTAAATTCTAGCCTTATATAGAGGAGGGCACAATAGTGGGTTTTGCAACATATGTGACAATCATCTATTATGGGAGAATCACATTATGCCAGAATCAACTCCTTATTTATGAAGGCAGAAGAATGACTTTCCCAGTATACCCTTCTGCCCCAATCCTGCCCTCAGCTACATGGGAACAAATCTATTAAGTCAAAGGAGTCTCTCTGTAAAGCTGAAAGAGAATTGGGCCTCTGTCACTTGTGCTTGCAGAATTTCTAACCACACATAGCTGATCTACTGCTTTTGTTATATAATAGGCAATGTATGTTTCTGTAAGACTTCATAAAACCGGTGACAAAATATTCTCAGTCAAAAGCATTTCAGGTTTCAGGACAGTAAGCGCAAAAGCTGAACATATCTCTAAGCAAACATGATTTTCTGTCTTGAGTTTGGACAAATACAAAGAGTATCCAGACGATCTTAATCCTTTTGCAATTTCCACTTATATAAGAATTATTATTTTTTTTGCAGGTCTCCACATTTCAGCACTTTGTCATCTGACTATGAAGTAGCTCCCGGATTTAACTATAAATACAAGTCTAGAAGCCTGGTTTATGTTACCAGTATGGATTTGAACATTGCTTTCATAAGCCATGTCTACACATTTTTTTTCTCCTATCAGCAATGCCCTTACATTGCATGCAGGTCAAATCACCCACTCTTTGGTGGTCAACCTATGTAAATTAACTTATGCAAGGTCTGAAAATTAAAACATGATAAATCTTGGGACTTGTGCAAATCTGAATATATATGGTCTTACTAGAACAATTCTATCATCCTTTGATATATATTATGATATGTCATAGCTGTGTAGTTGGTGAACAGGTAGCAAATGCATGCAATGCATAATATCATTGCATATAGAGAGCTAGATTCTGAAGGCAGTACCCATGGTAGACCATGGAAATCCGATGGGAAAACAGAAGAATCTATGCAAATATACATACGTTTTTGGGTTTTTTAGGTTCTGGCCCCATTGTCTTCTGCCTCAATCTATCCACAGGAGCATCTTTCCTATCTCAAAACATTTAAGCTTTTGAGCTGTACAAGTGGTACAGTAGTATCTGAAGGTGTGATGTGGTTACATAAGTAGCTATATTATTCTCCATATCATTCAATATTTGACTGTTCAATTCTCCCAACTCAGTTAGATGGGAATCCATGATCAACAAAATCACCCCTCTCCACATAAACCAGATTGCACTTAATGATCTTTGATGCTCAGATCCTAACAGAAATACTTCAATTATTCCATTTATTTGAAAAACTGAGTAATCCTAAAACAGCCACTCTCACCTAATCTTTTTTTTAATAGCACCTTTGCTAGCTGATGCACTTTTTTACAGTTACCCCGTCTCTTTTTAAAGGAGATCAAACCAGAGCTACCATTTTCTGAAGAGAACACAGGGATTTCTGAAGAGAACATTACCTCCTGAGTAATCTAAATGAAGGTGGAAATACAAAGCAAAACCCTCACATGCAGGTGCAGAAGTACCCACTGAATTTTCAAAATACAACACCTATCTATACATTCCATGAATGAATACAGAAGCTTTCACTGGTTCATAGCACCATCACATTCAATGTCAAAATGACCTTATTGTTTATCATCAAATTTTCCAAGTGCTCTAAAATCCATATGCTGAGTTAGATTGCTTTGAAAATCTCCAGACAAGAATGTCTAAGCAAGGCACAATACAGACAAATATCACACTAAAAAAACCCCACAAACCACATTCATTGTTTTTTTTCCTCCATTACCCAAGAAACTATATCTCTAATATGTCTCAAACTACTATGTTAAGCTTTTTGGGGAAAACAGCCGTCACAATTTTTTTCATGGTGAAAGTCTGAATATCTGCAAACTCTAGGTAAGCTGATAAATAAGAGTTTTCCATGAGCAGAGGGCTGTTTTAAAGGTAGCCTGGTGGTGCTATAGCACTCTGACTCCCGTTAATGTGCATTAATCACAGAGTACCTGTCATATCCTATGAGTCTGGATCCCCACAAGCCTGTTTAGTAGGAGCATGTTATTCTCCATCTGTCTCTACAGCAGTACATTTCTCCCAAGAGTAAAATCTCTGATTTAAGAGATGATGGATAAGATTAATTTGCCCTAACTTAAGATACTTAAAAATTTGGACATCAAAGTTTGAGTTACCCAATGACCAGTGGAGAGGAAAAGACAGACATCTAAAAAAGGTGTTTTCTAGTACCCCAAGAAAGGGGTCTGAAAGAGGTTAAATAACTTTTAAAGATGCTAATTTCCTCACTTGTGAGTTAATTGGTGACAGAGTTAAGCTGATTCATGATTGTGGCACTGGTGGGGGCAGGAGGAAGAGGAAGACACAGAACAGAGGAAGATGGAGGAAACCAGAAGTAGAAGCAGCCCTCATGTAAGAAGTTATGCCCAGCTGGACAAAACTGAAGTGTTGTCAAGTGAGAGGTAGCTACAATAGATCTGGAGACTCCTACCTGAAGGAAACAGTATCAACCAGTGAACTTCCTTGTCTAGCTATCATTCCCTGTACAATGGCACTCCAAGATAAGAATTTCTCCTGAATACCAGTATTAACATCCAGCACAACAGTAGATACTGTTTTATACTTAAGTTGTTGTTTTTATTTTCATGGCATTTTGCTTGGGATTTTACCAAGAAAATTTTCCTTCTATTTCCAGATGAAAAAGCTTCCACTTTTAGTTTGTAAATCCATTTTATCTTTCTTAATAAAAAACCCTTACCAAATTGTAAATGGTTGGTTTCACTGCAATTTCTGGACTGAATGACAATTAAATCACTGAAGACAAAAACAAAAGGAAACTCTTCCAACAAATATCATAGATGAATCGCTAAAGAGAAAGGAAAGGAACAGGAAGTATTTTATCAACAAATGTAGCTGATGAAGACCTCCTACACATATTGGTTACCTTATTTTGAAATTAATTCTAACAGTTTTAGAAATTTCAGCAGTAAATATTACCAATTCTAATTTTATTTTTCACGTTAAATAGCATAACTCTGGCTTCTAGAATCACTTCCAAGAGGAACACGTAACTGTAAATGTGGTTTGAGACTGAGCTCCCTGCATAACTCATGTATTTGTGTTGGTTTTTCACACTCTAATAATTATCAAGCAACTTGCCAACATTAAGCTTAATTCTTGCCAAAAGCCCTGTTCTTGTAGTAATCAATCAACACTTCCTCAACAGTACTTTAAGTTCCACAGAAACATTCAAAATATAGAATTACTTGTGAGAAAAATGGTGCAGACACTGTTTTCATAGCTAACTGCATGATTCTTTTCCTGTTATGACCTCAGTAAATATAATGGTAAAAATATCGCTCTGAATTCTGCATTTAGCAAAAAAAGATATTTTAAAGTGTAATAGGTGGTAAGCAGGCAGTTAAGCCTTTGAAATCAATTCCCTTACAGTGAGGAGGTAAAAACAAGGGTGAAAACCAGTAAATGCTTTCCAAGCAACGAAAGAATTGTTGCCAGCAGAACAATGACCTCTTTAGGGCTACGGAGGTTTGGACTTGCCAACAGTAAAAGATCTGGCTTAGAGAGAAAATGCTGAGGAAGAAGTTACAAAAAAGGAAGTCACCAACTTCCAGGTTAATTATTGGACAAAAAAGCACTGAGCTGAACGTTGAAGAGAGTAGTTTCAAATAGAGATCCTATAGCCAGGAGCCTGGACTAAGACACTTACGGCCTTGACACAAAATGCCAGTGCATGTTGTTTCTTGAGAATTATGAAGAGGGATAAGAATTTGGGTTATAAATAGTGGGAATTTCTTCCTGATGATAGATAAATATATAAACCCCACCAATTAAATGTTGGTATATCAATAATTATGATCCTGGGGAAAAAAAGAATATATAAAAAAATATAGGCGAGGGGCAGGGATTTGTGGTCTTATTGCCAGCTAATGAACCACCACCAGGAAATTCAGAAAAGCTGATGTAAATTCTATAGGAGCTTATTAAATGTGTTGATGGTTTCTAGGTTATGCAGTGAAGTGACAGCTTGCTAGTATTCAGAACTGACTGAGCTTAATAAGCAAAACCTAAATTAAGCAAGAACAAGGTAGTTTCTACTCAATTTACCTAGCAACATGCGACGCAAGGACTACAATAGAGAAGTTCTCAAACAAATCCTAAAAAATAGGGTACGCATGAATATTCAAAAGCATATGTATACAAATTTCAGAGCATGAAGGAGAACAAGAAAGGAAATGCAGAAAGTCCCAGCAAGTTCAAGAGTTATCCCAAGCCAGTTTGAAATGGACATAGTTCCCCCAAAGACTCAAGGCAGTAGGAGAAAATAAACAAACTTTAAAACTATTTCAGTTTCTAACAGAGCATACCAATAGTGGTATCTATGTCAGAACTGCGCTTCTGAGACCCACACCTTCAGCAGCTGTAAATCACTCTGAAAAAATAGCCCTATTATTGCCTCTTTATGTGTTCTGAATTTAACAGCAACAATGAACAAGACTGAAAGAAGAGCTCTATAATGTTGTGATTGTTGAAATAAAACCTATTTCTTATACTCAGTCTTAAGCTATTACAAGCACAGTGGGAGGAAATCAAGCTGTTCCATTGAGAAAATTGGTATTGAAGATCTGGGATCCCTCCAGTGGGTACAATGACTCCTATTACAGGGTGAGGTGGTTCCTGGCCATGATAAGCCTGAACTTCTGCCCCCAAAACATATTTCTAGGAGCAAATTGTCCCTCTTATAATCTGCAGCTAAAGTGTGTAAGGCCCTAAGTGACAAGTACAGACATACTGTTTTTTCCTAAAACATCTGCAAGTTGTGACTTTTTTGGTGGGGCACTCAACATGTGGATGCCTACAGGCATGTCCACCCCTGACAGGGTGATGCTCTTGGCATGCCTTATTGCTGTAACTGCTTCTTCTAGAATCAAATTCAAGTCAAGCTGCAGCCTCTCTGACATGCAGTGGTCCTTATGTCACATACAATATGAACCCATACCATTTAGCAAAGATGGTGTTGCGTACAGGTGTGAACAACTTTGCCAGAATTTCTCAAAGATTCACCGTCCCCTGTGAACTACGAGGAAAATTTTTCTCTCTCATAAAAGACATTTCAGAAGGAAATAAAGTATTTATCCGTCTTACTGCAACAGTGTTATATGCTCCTACTGCATCACTCAGAAAGTTAAAGGGCAGCATGGTGTCTTAAACCATGTCAGATCAGCAGGGAGACAATCTTGTCTTTGAATATTTTTTTAAAGCAAAAAACTTTCCTAATACAACCCCAATACTATTGCACCGCATCCCTGTCCCCACAGCTAGGTACAGCCACAACCATAGTAAATTTTCCCATAGGTGGTACCTGGAGAACAAGAGCACTGAGTTTTATGGGGGATGTTTACACACAACTGTCTTCATGTTGTGGATCATGAAGATTGTCATCAGGTTGTTCTTGGCCATACCTCCACCATACAGTGTTTACTGTGACTGAAGTAAGAAGCCCCTGCACAGCTTTGGTCTCTGCAATATGTCTTCACTCATGCTCAGCAAGGCACTGACATGAAGACTAGAACTGCCTGGAAAACCCAGAGAAAGCTTTACACCTCCCCTTCCCTCACACATGGGCCCACTGACCTTCTGTCACCCATGTCCTCAGCCCGTACGGACCATGCCGCCCTCTCCAGCCCTTCCTGGCATGGTGGGACCGACACAGGCAGGGTCTGAGGAAGTCCAGCCCTCCACCAGGCAGAAAAATAAAGCCAAATTAACATATTTGCAAGGGCAAAGCCAACACAAGCAGGGAAGAGAATCAGGCCTAGATTTGTGCTTTTCCACTTGTCTAAAGACATACATTAGAAAATGGTTTTATGGCACTTTGAGAATAGCAAATGGAAACTTCTACAGAAGTACAAAATATTATTATAGCATTATTACTGTATCCTTTGGAAAGTAACATGAAAAATGTCACTTCTAATATCCTCCAAGAGGCCTTACTTCTCAGAAAAACATCTTATTTAAGGTAGCTTAAAATAAGAATAACAGCAATGAAAACATGCTCAGAGCATCCCCCCTGTGACAGACCTGCTAATGGACACACAAAAGAAGCGATGTTGCCTTTGCAGGGAGATAGCTGTGACAAAACAGCTTCGGGAGATGCCTCTGCAAACCTTCTAACCGGGAAATAGGCAGGAAGTGCAAATCCAAATTATTCAGTGTGTGCATTTGCTTTACCGGAACTGAATTAGAACAGAGGTAAAAGCATCCCACCAACACACAGCTATTTAGTGTGCAGTGATACTTTTGACATGCAATTTGTCTTTCAAGAGGGGGAAACCACCATCTGCATTTTAAAACTGTTTAGAAGATTATCCAGGCTGACATACCTTTGTGTTTCCTCTCTGATCTGAGGTACCGGAGTTGACAGTAATGTTCCTCGGTGTCACAATCAGGCTGCAATCATCAAGCTGCCCACTTCCAGAGAGGCGAAAATTTACCATGTTGACATACACTTACCGGCAGCGTAGCTGTTTCATCTCATGCAGAAGGAACATACTGCTGTGTTAGGTTTTGACAGGTCTCCGGAAAAAAAAGTGCACTTAGCTGGCAACTTCTATGCAGAGACACTGAAATATCTAACTCATTTTCAAGAAGACCAACAGAAACATTTTCATTATTATTGACAATATAATCAGCATGATACAGATTTTCATTATAGCATTTGCTTGTTATTAAGTTTTTAGAGAAGCTTTGAGATCAAAAATATTGTTTTACTAGTATCTAATTTCTACCAAGAAATTAAGGACATCAATTCCAAGCTCTAAAGACTAACATCTTCTCACAGTCATTAGTCCCTTCCTCTACGCCAGTAGCTGACTAAAGGGAGTTTTGATGTTATTGCTAACTCTAGAAGACACTGCTGTTTGAAATCTGAAGTCTAGAGATACTGCTAAATATGACCCCTCGTTTACCTGAGAGAAGCTAAATAAATTCAGCCTCCTTTGTCTTCATTCTGGCATCTGATCAGAATTGCAGCACTGTTAAAAAGCAATGATCACTTATCATTAACACAAACGTATTCTCCCTTGGAAAAGAAATGCATCCTAGTTCGGCATGGGTTTTATAGTCACCAAACCAAACAGCGTGTTGCTATAATTGGGGGATAAATATTCTGCCCTGCTGCATGCCCTTTTCTCACTGTGTTGTTTTTCATGATGTTTTTCTCTGGCTCCTCAGCCAACTGTTTGTCCTGAGTTATCCTTGGTGTGATCTCTAACAATATTTGCTCCATGCTTTACTGTACTGCCTGTGCTCTGCTTTTGGTTACTGAACAAATCTGACTCTTGGGAGTTGCAGCTGAAAGAACATACTGGTTTTAAAGAATAATAATAATACATGGACCACATTAAAAATGGTGAACACACATGACTAATTAATTATCTAAAGCAATTGGAAGGGCTTATAGATAAATACTTTGGATAGTAGCTAGGCATAACTATCATCATTTTACAGTGGAGAAGCAAGAACAGCACTGGGGATACAGGGATCTACCCCAGCATATTTAAAAACTTAGTGGTGGTGCCAGGACCAGAACTGCCCCAGAGGCAGCCTGCAAGGCAAGAATGAGGTGTATGTTTGCAGTGACAGAGGAGTATTGGACCACTCAAAGATCTCAACATAGTGGGATGAGATGGGACTCACTGAAAAAACCCTGTCAAGCTGGTAGCATCCAGATACCTTTTTTATTACATTAAAAATCCCCATTTGTTCAAATAATGGTGGATGAAATCTTTCCCATTAATAACGTTTTCTACTTTATGCTGTTCCTATGATGCAGGCTCGTTTCTAGTAGGATAAAACTGAATTTGTCGTTCTTTTGCAAGAACGTGTACAAAGATAATCTTAATAATTTTTAGAACCCATACCAAAGAGAAACATTACATCTATGTTATACTGCCAGCTAGAGCTGCTAGGTTTTGGTATACTTCTCACCAGTTAAAGAACCCAGAATGGTTTTGCCAAGCCCCAGAAGGGGAGCAGAAGAGCCTGTGGGAGGACAGAGATGAGAGTACATTGGTTTGCTGGATTTCCAGCACACAAGAACAGAGACCTAACCAGGAAAGTAAACTCTTATTAATCTGTTTGGGCCCCATACTAACATAAACCTTCAAGTCATCCTGACAAAGCAGTGAAGAGAAGGGAAATTAATTATTTGTGATTCTAATTTGCAGTTTCTTAGCTTGTAAACGCTGCCTGGCAGGTTCATGGAAACCAACGGAAGTTTGGAATCAGATCTTTAAGTTCCGCAGCCCAGAGCACTGCAGCGTTTCGGATTTGATTCCATCACTTGGAATCCAAACTCCTGAATCAGTCCCCTAGGCTTCCTCTGTGGTGTGAAAGGAGACCTACAGCCCAAGGACAGGGCTTTTCACAGGAAGCTTGCTAAGTAAGGACTAGCCTAGTGCCAGCCCTCTGGAAAAATTTTGCAGACAGTCTCATTTCAACCCCTGCTCCTGCCCATTACTTCTGTGCTAGAGGAAAGTGCTTCCCTCCACCATACACGGATCTGCAGTCCTCTACCTTTTCACATGACCTGTGTGTAATTTGTTTAACCCAGGTGTAATAAATACCCATGTTCTCGTATGGATGCTGGCTCTAGACCCACTTCAGAGGGAGTGCTGCCTTGCAGAAGCTGGTCAAGAGCAGTGAAGGCAGCCCAGCCATCCCAGAGCCACGTTGCACCAGCTCTACAGAGGCAGAAACCGGAGCGTGGGGTGGGATGGGGTTTGTGTACACATGTTTCAGCCTTGACTTAAAAACTAGATGCAGGGGAAAGACAGATATGGGCAAAAGGTAGTTTGAGAATCACAGAATCTTTAAGGTTGGAAAAGACCTTTAAGATCATCAAGTCCAACCAACAACCCAACATCACCATGCCCACTAAACCATATCGTGAAGCACTATGTCTACATGTTTTTTGAACACTTCCAGTGATGATGACTCCACCACCTCCCTGGGCAGCCTGTTCCAATGCTTGATCACAGTATTCGAGGTGCAGCCTCACCAGTGCCGAGTACAGGGGCACAATCACTTCCCTACTCCTGTTGGCCACACTATTTCTGATACAGGCCAGGACGCTGTTGGCCTTCTTGGCCACCTGGGCACACTGCTGGATCATGTTCAGCTGGCTGTCAGCCAGCAACCCCAGGTCCTTTTCTGCCGGGCAGCTCTCCAGCCACTCCTCCCCAAGCCTGTAGCGTTGCATGGGGTTGTTGTGACCCAAGTGCAGGACCCAGCACTTGGCCTTGTTAAACCTCATACAGGTGACCTCCGCCCATCGATCCAGCCTGTCCAGATCCCTCTGCAGAGCCCTCTTGCCCTCGAGCAGACCAACACTCCCACCCAACTTGGTGTCATCTGCAAACTTACCAAGGAAGCACTCGATCCCCTCATCCAGATCATCGATGAAGATATTGAACAAGACCAGGCCCAAAAATGAGCCCTGGGGAACATCACTTGCGACTGGCTGCTAACTGGATTTAACTCCATTCACCACGACCCTGAGCTAGGCCATTGAGCCAGTTCTTTACCCAGCAAAATAATGCACCTGAAATACTACCTTAAGACAATTCAAGGATAACCCGCTACTGAACTACACTTCACATCCTAGGACTCTTGTATACAGTTTCAAAAAACAGTCTGTAGCAAATTTAAATTGCAAATGAAGCTACTCTAATCTTAGCTACTTTAAATACCTTACTACATGGATCCTTCAGGGTGACAGATGACTAGATTTAGATTTCTTTCAAGTTACTCTCATGACAACCATTTGTGAGATAATACAATCTCTATTTCTTCGCAGTTCCAAGGTAAGCTTTGGCTGTTTGATACACACTAAAGACACCTTTTTTCAAGCTCCTTGATAACCTGCCCAAAGGAAAGCTCAGCTGCCCTTTAATTCTTTGTCCAGGGTCTGTGTAAGCCTCTGTCTGTCACCAAAAAATCTCTTCTAATCACCAACAGTCTGCAAACTATTTCTGAGCATATAGCAACTACATCATCCACCTGGACAATTACAGCATTTCTAGTATCTAAACATTCCTCGCAGAGCACTTTGAGATTCCTAACACAGGGAAAATACTGTCTAAAATTAAAACCTATTGCATGCTATTTATTGGTTAATCTCCAAACAGTAAAGTTCTTGGGAAAATTTCTCAGTAAAACTATATTAAATACAATTGAAACTGCTCAGGGAAACAGATAATGCTCTGTGTTCTAACAGATAATGTTCTGTGTTCTTTATTTGAATGCTTACTTTTGCTAAATTTTGTGCGGACATGTAATTTCAACTGACATATTTCACATCCACAAATCTCATGCCAACATTGCTACGAAGAAAAGTCCTCAGTTCTTCCACATCTCATTAGCTGCAGTGGGATTAAATCGAGGAGCAGAGTTCTAAATTGAACCATTACTATTCTCATTGATGTAAATAACACAGTACTTCAGAACTAAACCCACGCAGGGAAAAGTCAAAACCTGATTGTTTTTAGTTTTGCTAGATCACATCATACAAAACTCCTATATCAGTGTCAACTTATAGAAATTCAGAGTGAAGACATCCTTTCCTTTTGAATAGTCTGACAGAAAAACTGATATTCACTTTCTTAAAGTAGAATTAATGACCTATGCAGAAAGCCCAGTATTGTTTCCATACATTAGAAATAAATCTGAACTGATGAGTACCTTTAAATAAAATATCCACAGCTATGTTGGCACAAGGGACATTTCTAAGAGGATGTGAGACTGCTGCCTTAGGAGGATTGTCATAAGAGCAAATTACTTTTATACCATTTCCTCCTCCTTCTACAGGTTTTGTCAGGAGAATGAATATATCTTACACGGCATTCTGTACTTGCAGTAGTCTGTCACAGGAATGAATTATCACCAAATTTTAATGCTTCAATACTGTGCATTTTTATTCTCATTATATTCTCCCTTTTTTCCTCAATCTTGTGAGAAAAATTATAATAATAAAGAGAAAATAGCAGAACATTTATCCATTTATCCATTCCCTTGACACCCTTAAGATTGTAACCAGAACAGAAAATTATATGAAAATGATTTGTTCTTACACTAAATTTAGACACAAGGAAAGAAATAAGTTTAAAATTAATCAGTTCCCTGAAGAATATGAATCCTTGGTCCATCTTCAGGGCCCTAAAATGTACTTCTACACTGAGCATTGTCATCAATTAAAGCTATAGACAGTATTAAACATTGACATCTGCTACTGTGATGTGGACCGCTGTGAAGTTAGACCGCAATTGGGCATGTTACCCCATTTTGGTACAATGAGGCACAGAGAAGAGAAAGAGCACTAGACCTCTGAAATGTTTTATAAAAGCATAGATGTTAGGAAATCTGAACCCTACAAGTCCTTGTCTCTAAACCAAAGAGAGACACATTTCTGCTAAATATGCAGAATATGTTATATTTAATGTTTTTTGATCATTCCTTCTCTGAAGGCAGAATGAGATACAGGTGCATAAATTGACATTTTCTCAGTACATAACATTTCCATACCAAGGAAGAAAAAAGCACACCAAACAGCTATTTATGAGAGTATCATTTTATAAATATTATCTCTCTTTAAATATATATGTATATATATTTACATAGGTATATATCCATTACTGTATCTATATATACACACATATAGAGAGAGCAATATTCTGAGTCAAAATAGCTGAACAACCTTTTGCAGGTGAGCTTAGGATGAACTTGCAGCTAAGTATGCTGTCATAACTGTCTGTCTGCATGCCTTTACTCAGGGGTAAACGTAGAGAAAATTATCCTGTATGCCTGCAGAGTATGCATGTACTCAATAGCAGTGACCACGGTCAAGTTCGAATTGCATCTTTTTCTGACCTGACTAGTTCATCTAATACTCCCAGTGTCCGGTCTGTCCTGTAAGGCACTCTGCCATCATGTAGAAAGTGGCAATTCCTGTCCCAAAGAGATTATAAACTGTATTAGTGAGAAAAGGGAGAAGAAACTGAGGCACAATGACTTGCCAGGTATGGCAAAAAAGTCAGTGATGAAGAATATAATCAGGTTTCCTGACTGTCATGCCAGTATCCTTTCTCTTTCTAGGAGGCCTAACATCTATTCACCAACCTGCAAGGCAGATAATTTAATGACTGGAGCTAATATGAATATTTTTTCATTGATATTGGTGGAATACATCCAAATGCACCTGATACTTTAACCACCTTTAGAAAACACTTCGCACGTCACAAAGTTCATCCAAAGACGTCTAAACATTTTACAAACTACAAGTAACTGCATTTAACTATCTATGAATTCAAGTTTGGATTAGAAGCAACGTGAATTGAGGGGCTGTGAATTACATTATGGGGCAGAGAAACTCAGATCCCCTGGGTGATGCTGGGAGGGATACTACAGCCCATTTCCCTTCCCTGGTAAATCTGTAAACTTGTCCTGCCCCTGTGCTTTGCTGGTCCTTGTTTTCAAGGACTGTTAGTTACTAATAAAGTATATTCACTCTCTTGCCCGCAGTATCTTCCACTGGATTCTAAGAGCATGAAAACATGTTCTCATAAATGACAGAATAACCAGTAAACTAGTTCCAGTTATTGTGTTAATAAACTCCTATTGATAGGTTCACACTAAAAGAAATGTATTTCCTGATTTTAAGGTAATACAACTCAACATAAACATGCAGGCTTATCATTTCGTTTTGGTCAGATAAACCATGATTCTCATGGAAGAATCAAAATGAACCTTTGGTTTGAATCTTAGTAAGCATAAGGATTTATTACATACCATACTTGGCCTCCTCCCCACATCCAATGCATTGGTTTTGCTTAAAAAAGAAGGTTCTCATATTGAATGTAGTTTGAAAAGAGAGCTCCCTTCCTGGCACTAAATTATATAATCTAATCCAGAATATGACTTTAGGAAGGTCATAATAAATTCACTCCTTATTAGTCTGAAATGTACTTTTGTGGATATACACAAAAAAATCTTCTTGTTGACAATTAACTACAAGCCTTAGCAGAGTCTTGTAGTAGTTTAAAGTTCACGTTATCTGGAAAACTAATAACGAAGTCTGTTAGCCATGTATCTGCATTGTAGTTAAGCTTTAATAATTTAAAAATCAAATAAGAACTCCATTATCCCCAGAATGCACGTAAATTATTTTCATATTAATAATACAGTGATATTATTATAGTACCATAGTCAAGGCCTTTTCCTAATTGTGTGCTCAATAGTGAAAATAAAGGAAGTAGAAATCTACCACTCTTCAGAAAAAAAATGGAAAAGTATGGTCAAAGTCCATGGCAGTTGGAGAAGATGTTAGATCTTGTGGACAAAGAAAACAGTTATTCTCAAGAATAATAAATTATGGAAATATGTGTTACATGGCCTAAAATTATAGAGAAAGAAATCACAATTATAAGTTTCCCATTCTCTTCTTTGAATTTGTGATGAGCAAACAGTAAATGACTTCTTTCAGAAGGATTCCTTTTCTGGACTTGGTCAAAACTATGGCAGAACTATTTCTGCCACAAAAACTTCTCATGAAATGTCAAGAAATTTTATGTATCAATCAGATGTGTGGGTAACACATGAGAACAGCAATTCTTGGAAATCTGAAAATTAAGGGCAATATAAATAAATTAAATTTAATATCTTAATTAAAAACAGCAAACCTATGGACTTAGGATTCTAAAAACTGGAAGAGCTTAAAGAAGAAACCAAGACCAATGTAAAGAAACACCTTTGCATTCACCACAAAAAGTAAAAAGGGGACTTCGCCCCTTCTTAACTCAGAAAATGACAGGAGACTTGAAAGAAGTGGCAAGAATAACAAGACAAGATCAATGAAGATGAAAACAAGTTTGTGCTTGTAAATTGACAAGAATAACTTGCAGAAGACAAGAATAACTTGCAGAAGTTTATCTAATACCCAATAACCAGGGATACCAATGTAAGCACCTTAAATACCTAGCAACATTAATTATTAGTAACTATTAGATGAGGAGGAATATAAAGACATGAGAATTTAATTTTTGTCATCTCGGGTACCGTTTAATTCTAACAACCACCAAGAAGAACCAATTTTAAGACAGCCGTGCAAGTCTCCTCCAGAACACGCTCCAGGTGTAAGATACTAACCTTTACAAGGAGTAACTAAATAAGCATTGGAATTAATTTGGGGGTCAGTAAGAAATTAAGATTAAGAAAAAGACTGAATGTGTGGAAAGCCTCAGGGAAAACATCTGTAGCAAATAGAGTGAAATTCTGTCAGCCCTGACGGGTGGGCAGTACACTGAGTTAAGACATGATGCATATTCTCTATGAATATGAATTTCCCTCTGTTAGGACTTCGCAAGCTGTTTAAATACCTACTTGTTCTGTAACCTTTAGAGATCCTCCGCAGCTACCACCGTGTAGCCTGAGACAGGCCAGGGTCTCTTGGAAGCACCTTCCTTTGGTTTTTTGCTGTGCAGCCAAGAAAAAGGATCTTGCTATGGATTATTAGTGTTCAGGAGAAATATGCTCTTAGCAGAAAGAGATACAGCGAAATTGTGAGAGGCATCTTTCAAGTGCACAGTTTGAGCATGCCAGGAGTCTGCCATGCTAAATACACTGTTCTAATACAGAGGGACTTTTGGTATGACTCCTCACTACCTCCCTTCCTGGCTATGGTGGAAAACTGCTGGTGTCTCCTCCCTTCGGTTCTCCTCCAGGCTAAACTGCTCACTAGGTCTTCCTGCTTCTCCATAGCCTGATGCCTAGAAAATTTAGAGCAGTTAAGTCATTTTTCTACAATCACTTACCTGACCTCCAGTTTTTGTGCTCTTGGCTGTTAAGGTCTGTTTTGGGGGTCATTTTATCTGGACATCTTCAGTTGGGCACTGTGTTTGCAAGCAGGATCTACAAGCTTAAAAATAAAAAGCAGTTATATTATAACTAGCTACTAGGCATTAGTATGTTCACCAGCCCAAAAAGGTCTTTGCAGGCTGGGAGGGCTCATCCTCTGCAGCTGTCTGGAAGGGACCCTTGGTGTTGCTGAGCTACCGTCTCCCATCAGCTCCATCAACACTGATAACAATGACGACTCAATTCAATGTCCCTATGATTCCTGGACTAACCCTTGACCAACCTCCTTGGGTTTTTCCTTTAAGGTTTTACACCTTTCCACGCTATGTTTTCCTCTTGAACGCTTCAGCTGTTAATAAACCTGTCTCAACAATCCTACTTCTGTCTATAAGTTTACCTTTCTGACCTTTCTGCAGAATTTCTCACGGGTCTTTCTCAGCAGTATGAGCAAAGGTTACGCAGTGGGGCTGTGTGAGAACCGGGACATGGAGCCCAGGGCACAGGTGCGGGACCCCTGGGTTCATCTGGCTGCACAGGTAGTATAGTCCTCGCTATCCTTTGCCAACTTCTGGATCCCCATTCCCACTTTACTAGGAAAAGACTCTCTCCATCTCTCCCAGAGCTGACATAATAACCTCATGCAGACTGGAACAGAGTGCAGCTCCCAGCCATTACCAGGTCCAGCTCAGGGTCAATCATCTGAGATGTCAAAATTCTAACAGACTGGGAATTTTTAGAAAAGGAAAAGGTGTTTTTTTTCCAAGAACAAAGTGAGATCTACTGCTAGTTCTGGGGCTGGGATGGCATCTTTTAAGGCCTGGATTCTTAGCGAGGGAGCTTTGATGTGATATTCAAAGCTTTTTTTTTTCTCCTCACAGCCCATTGTGGTAAGGGGCCAAAGTGCAGCCATAGAGCTAACACGATATAGGAAACATGGCAAGCTTTTAGCGGTATGATACTTCACAGCTGGTGTTTAATACAGCCATTTGCTCGATCAGCCGTGGCAGAACACATCAGCGGCCAGATGCTGCCTTCTTCTGCAGGACAGGTAGGGCGTGGGTGGTCAGTTTTCTCTCTGTCCTACCAGAGATTTATACAGTCCAGGGGTCTTCACATGCATGACCGATTATGAACTCTCTTCAGTGGCCACGGGAGCTTCATTTTTTCATGCCTGACTGGGAGAGGGGAGTCTACACATTAATCACTGACTTAAGCATTATTTCAGGTACACCTGATGGAGAGTTATACTGTTTGTACTAAAGCTGCATTTGCCAGCTGAAAAAGTGGTTTGAAACAGCAAAAGCACCTAAGCATTTCAGTCCTATTATAACCATATTGAGAGAGAGAGAGTGAGCAAGCAATCGCTGATCACTCTGGTTACTTTTTGCTCAAGCAGCGCATAGCTAGCATGAGCTTTTTGACTGCCAGCTGTGATAAAATCAGGCCACAGAATATGGCATCACCACTGCCTACAGGTTATATCAAGAAATAGGGCTTATATTTTACCAAATTTAGCAAATATATTTATCAAATATTTTCTCTAAGGTATTTGAATCTCCAGGAATCTAGCAAATGCCCTTAGAAATATCAAATCTTGTTGCATAAGTGTTAAACAACTTGAGAAGATGTTGGGTTGGAGTTTGGCACCCAAGCCTTTTCACCAGAAAATATAATATATTTTTCATGATGAGGCCTGCATAAAAGATATTTTCATCTGAGGAGAAATGCAAAAACAGTTTAAACTGCTAAACAAAAGCAACATAAAATTTTCATTCTGTGTTTTGGAATGAAAGAAGTGAATAATACAGAATGCAAGGGTATTTCATAGTAATTTGAGGCTTTACCATTGTGCCTGCTTCAACAGACAAGGAGAATCACAAAGTTTTCTTGTAAGAACAATCAATGATCCTTTTCTAGCTGTCTGTACTGGTAAACTGAAAGAGCAACTACAGGAAGACACGCAATGGATGTGACAACGGTATTAATAAAAAGTTTAAGAACTTAAACAAGTTACCCTAAAAGAATCAGAAGTTCTGAAGTACAATGACAATAAATATACAATTAAATACTTCATGAACATATCCAGACGGAGTACTGAAGAAGACCTGTAACCACAAAATGATCAAAATGAGGGGACAATGTTAATGCCATGATATCTAACTAGTTCAAATTTCTAGAATTTTTACATTGATTGGCAAAAATGAGGTATTCCTACTACATTTCCCCAAGAGAGTTACAGCCACAGTTAAGCAAGAAATTTTTCCTGCCAAATCTGCTTTTGCCAGACATGCTATAGCTGACAGCAGTGTCTGACAATGGGCTTATAGTTTGGAGGACATGAATTTAAGCAATTTAAAATTATATATGTGACTACCTATAAGATAGTGAGTCCATATTATCTCCCAACCCAGAATAAAAAATGTTAAAACAATAAACCAGTACCCAGGTGGTTGGTCTGTCTATCCTGGGTGATACAGCAGATGAGGGATGCCAGCTACTGAGACCTCATCATGTCTTCTGGGCTCTTCTTAGGTTGGTGATGACATGCTGGTTTTGGATATGCTTTCCTGTACTCCATAGAAAGGGAATGTAATTCCTCTTGCTCCTCCATCAGTTATTAGGACTTACTCAGTGTCTCTTGACTTCTGATCTGGGTGTCCTGAGAAGCTGTACATAGATGCATTGGGATCCTGAATATCTGCTGATATAGGTGTCATCAACATGTGCCATTTTTCTGTCGTTCCTTCTGGTGCTTCTGCATTTCCATTCACTCTCCACTCACATCAGTCTTCATGGTTCTTTATAATTCCTTGCACAGATAATATAATCACAAAATTATATCAATGTATCATGTGCTGACAGATCCTGACACTTTGCTAAACAAAAACAAAACACCTTCACAGTTAGAAAGCAATGTCAGAGTCACTAAAGAACTGCAGGATGAGAAAGAGACACATTTGGTTTAAAAAAAGGCCTACCAGCATTCTTGGAGCTGCCACCAGTTCCTGAAAACAACCTTGTTCATTGACTGCAATGAGAAACTACAGTCGCCAATGATTGTTTCTTGGGAGGTTGCCCCATGGAGGTTGTGCCGTGGCTTACGCACAAGTCATTCTCAGCAGACAAATATGAAAGACAGACAAAGGTGTTTAGGGGATTGGGGAGGAGGAAGGACTGGGAAATGTGCCAGAGACGGTCACAGTCAGGGACCAAGCACAGCAGTTTGGCCATGGCACAAACAGGTATTGGGACCTGCAAGCCCCAAAAGCAGCCATGCCGAGGGACCAGTGATGCATTCAATCCAGGAGCAACTCAAAGATCAAATAAACATGCTTAACGTAGTATTTATTTGGCTGTTTCTTAACGTATTTATAATGGCACAACATATTACTGCTATTTTTG